>NC_056732.1:869904309-869916809 GCF_019279795.1 Protopterus annectens
GAGGCTTTTCTTAACTTTGTCTCAATTTCTCTGGCTGTTACTTCATCCAATTTAATACCCTGCACTTTTAAACTTCTTATTCTTTTATTTCTTCTATCCATATAGCATCTTTGTTATGTTCCACAGGATCTTCATAGATAATTCCCCAAAATGTATCTACTTCCTCTTTCTTTGGCAGTCTTTCACTTCCTTTTACCTTATTTCCTAGTTCTCTATAAAACTTTTTTGGTTCATCAATAAATTGCTTATTTTATACTTTTTCTTTATATTTATTTGTGCAGATTCTACATTTTTCAGCTTGTGCTGAAATGTTTAGTTTATTGTTTGCGATAGTGCATGATAAATCCTGGTCTGTTCTAATACTGTGCATTGCTTTAATCACATCTATCTTTCTTAGTATTTTTATTGATCTATTCCCTCTTCTATAGTCTTTTAAGAGTGACACTTCTTGTCTTAATTTCTTTATAGTTTTCTCTATTCGGTATTTCCATGATGGTATTTGATTTCTCCGCTTCCTTTTCCTTATGACCATGTGTTCTTATGGTAGACATTTATTAGTTATTAATTTAGCAACGCAGTAATATATTTTGTTTACTTCTGTTATGTCACATGGATCTCTATGGACTGTTTTAATTACTGCATTTATTTGTTTTATCAGACTTTTGACTTTTGGGGTTTTATTGACCTATTGCAATCTATTCCTCTCACTGATCTTGATATATGTATCCATGTCTATTAAATCAAGCAACTCTTCTCTTAGCTCGTTTTCTTCCAAACTGAGGGCACATCCCTTGTTTTTCATTTCCTGTGGGCATTCTATAGGAAGTTCTAAACAATCTTTACTGTGGCATCTTCTCTTCAGTTTCATCCTGTGTCATCTGTTGCTCTGTCATATGAGAACTCACTGGCCTATCACTCCTCACCATTGACTGCATCAGAGTTTCCATAGTTTCCTGTTCCTTTCCTTGCTGTCTAGCTTCAAGTAAATGTTTATACTGACTTCCTGTGGACAGCTCCAAAATATCTTGAAATGGCACCTGACCAATTGCTTCCTGTTCCACTGATTTCCCCTAAATTTGGATATCCATTCCTCTATCCTGTTGTGGTGCTTTCTGCATTTGATTTTCTACACTGAATCATTCACTTTACAGGTACTCCATAATCTCAGTTTCTATTTCTTTAACTTCTCCATTAATAATCTCATTTCCTACTTTTCCTCTTCACCTTATTTTTTTTTGTATAGTAAAAATTTCCATGTCTGGATTCCTTTGCCTGTATTTCTCTTCAAATGTCTTTGGTGCTGCAGTTTTTGTATTGGTTAGTTTTGCTTTCTCCTTTGCATAAATATTACACCATACTAAATCTCTTTTTCTTTCCCACA
Organism: Protopterus annectens; assembly: GCF_019279795.1. NCBI lineage: Eukaryota > Metazoa > Chordata > Ceratodontiformes > Protopteridae > Protopterus > Protopterus annectens. Next base: position 869,905,691 of record NC_056732.1, read on the forward strand.
TCCATATTTTCTCTTCAGATGTTTCCTGATCTTCCTGTTTCTCCTTACTTTGGGGACTCACTCCATCATGATGTGATGTAACCTGTATTAGACCTTCTACACTAAATCCTTCACTTCACAGACACTCCATAACTTCAACTTCTATTTTTTAACTTCCCCTTTACTAATCTTCTTTTCTATGTTCCATCTTTGTGATATTATTTTTTTATTGTAAAATTTCCATATCAGGATGCCTTTGCCTGTATTTCTCTTCAGATATCTTTGGGGCTGTCTTCTTTATATTGATTAATGTGGCTTTCTCCTTTGCATAAATATTGCACCATATCAAATCTCTATTTCTTTCCTATGTTCAAATTTCTTTTTTATATTGTTCAAATATCTCTAGGTTTTGTTGTTTATATTTTCATACTTCCTCAGATGCTTCTTTGTTCCAAATAGATCAAAGTTTCTTGATCTATATACTGTTTTTCACAAATCTGTTATATTAATGAGCGCATGTTTTCACTTGAAGCTTCTGACAGTTTTTCTTGCGGAAGTATTTTTCTTTCCTCTAATTTCTCTTGTAATCATTATGTATATCTTGTGTCTGGAAATTCTGGACTTTTTGTGTAACAGTAACAATACATAAGTTCTTTCTTATCCTCAATAGTCCACTCTATCATCTTTATGACTCTTCTTTGGCCTATCAGTTTTTGTGATTTTTGTGGACTGCTACTTCCTTTTACAACAGCGGGGCCATCTTCCCCATGGGCCTGGCCTGGCACCATTGTAGGAATGTTTCCATAATTTGAGGATTTTACACTGTCATTTTTTCCAGTCCTGGCACCAGTGTGCCTACCAGGATTGGGCAATTTTGTATCCAGGGTCTTGTGTACCCATCTATCTCTTTCAATTTTTTACCTACTTCTGTCCATGATATATGCTATATAAATACAGTCTATATATCAGTGTTGCCTTGGTGAGATTTTGTGAAAACAGCGTCCATCTCACGAAGGTACTCACCAAGACTTGAGGATTAATTCAATTTTAGCACTACTTCTCTTCTTTGCTTGCTGACATTTCATCTCTCCATTTGGAGCCTTACTTTTGCTGTGTGGAATCTTTGTTGGTGTTGGTATTAAGGTATGTTGGCAGTGATTCCATTTAATAGGGAGATTTCTCCCTTTCCTGAAATCATGAAATTGTCGATTTGGAATATTTAAGTTTTGGGGCATGGAGGGCTTGTTCTCTCATCATTAACACTGACATTTTTGTGTAGTGTTAGGTTTAATATTATGACCATTCAGGATTATTTAGGTCCAATGTTTTTTTTTCAATATTTTGATGTTCTCTCCCTTTGGTGTTCACGTCTTGATTTTAAAATCATATTTATCTCTATTTCTCTTGATGTGTGTGTGTGTGTGTGTGTGTGTGTGTGTGTGTGTGTGTGTGTGTGTGTGTGTGTGTGTGTGTGTGTGTATATATATATATATATATATATATATATATATATATATATATATATTAAATATATATATATATCTATAAAACAAAATATGCCAGCACTTTAGTTACCAAGAAAACTATACATGAAAATAATTGATCACATAATAAAAACAGTTTCCATTGTGAACAGTTAATCACAACCCAACCACTAACTTCAGACACACTTTTTCTTAGTAATAATAGTTCATAGGTTCATAGAACAATACTAGGCAATTGGCCCACAGACCCTTATAAGCCTAGCCAAAAAATTCGCACATGTTGCCACAAAGTCAGCACCTGCTTCCCTTGTCCAGCAGGGATACAGGTGATATCTCAGGAGTCTATTTTCTGTTTCCCATCCAGTCATCTAGGTTCCTCTTAAAGAGGGCTAGTGAGGTACTTTACTTGACATGGAGTGGGAGTCTATCCACAGATGGGGGGGGGGAGTCTTTGGGACACAAATCTTTCCCACCAACAAGTTTTATTAATGTCACGGACCAGGTTGTGGCCTTGCATATAGGTTTCACAAGTGGGGTTTGACTTATGGATATGCAGCAACTCCATCAAGGCTGAGTCTGAGACCAGCTTGTATGCCAGACACAAGTCACATCTGTGCATTCTGTACAAAACTGAGTAAAGGGACAGGGCTTTTAGCCTATCTGTATAGGATAGGTGTTTGAGATCCTGGATTTTCCTGGTCAGTAACCTCTGTGGTCTATTCAGCTGCTGCATGTCATTGGCTAGGTACATGCTGAAGGGGGCATTACCCTCAATAATGGGTCTGATAATGGAGGAATACATGGATGTTATGACCTCCTTGTTCCTGGATGAAATACCCTTACTTATGAGGTGGGCCATGTAGAAAGCCTTCCGTACAACGAAAACAACGTGGTGTCAAAAGTCATGTTGCCATCAACCTGGGTGCCGAAGTCCCTCATGATTGTTTGCATGCTTAGTATATTGCTATTAATGTGATAATTAGTGGGGATGCCATTTTCCCCAAAGGGGATAATGATGCATTTCTTGGCATTCAGTTCAAGACCATGCTTCTGACACCAGTCATTAGTCTGGGTAAGGTCCTCTTGGAGGATATTCACATCACTAAGGGAATTTAAGACAGCACCCAGCTTGCAGTCATCTGCAAACTTCTTCATCCACAGACCACTGGTTTTGGCTTGCACCTCAGAAAAGTATATCCCAAACAGTACAGACCCCAAGACTGATGCTTGGGGTACACCGCTGGTTATGGGTCTACTACTAGAGGTGGCTTCTATCAGTGAGACAGTTAGCTACCTATCTGGTAACATACGGGTTGATGCCTAGCTGGGAGAGTTTATCTATTATGTCCGAGTGGGGAATAGTGTCAAAGGCTTTGCCTAGGTCAAGGTAGGTGGTGTGCACTGTCTTCCACTTGTCCATGGCTTTGTTGACTATTTTGAAGAAGTTGATCAAGTTTAACAGGCATGATCTCCCTTTGACAAAACCAAACTGTGTGGGGTTAAGTGTTTTAAGGTTGCCAATGTCCTTGTTTATAAGGTCCATGATAATGCACTCCATGGCCTTGCAGATTAGGCTAGTCAGACTGATGTGCCTATAACTGCCTGGGTCAGCGGATGCTGCACCTTTGTATAGAGGGATGAAAGTGGCTGTCCTCCATTCAGCTGGGACAAAGACGGCGCTCAGGGTTTGGTTGAATAGGGTGCCTAATGGTACTGAAAGCTCTTGCCTGAGTTCATGTAGGATGCAACCAGGGATGTTGTCAGGTCCCATGGAGGCTGTATTTTTTGCATTTGAAATTGCATTAAAGACCTGCTCCCTGGTGATGAGGGGAGATGACCAGGTGCAGGAGATGCTCTGGTTTACTGTAGGGAGACAAGGATGTGACATTTTCACTGAACCTGTCTGCCAGCAGGTTGGCTATATCTATGATTTTTATATATGTGATGTTCTTGACCACCAGTTCAGAGCAGGTTTGGGTGTTACATTTGAGATTGCAGACGTATGTGAAGAAGGCCTTGTGATTATCCGTAGTGGATGTGGCCAGTTTGGACTTGAAGTTACCCTTAGAGGATTTCACCAGTGACCTTATTTGCTTGTTCAGACAAAGAACAGATAGCTTCCAACTTGTGACCTGCTCCTTCTTGGTCCTGGACAGCATTTTTTTTTATTTTATTAGAGAGTTTGTTTATTGCTGCTGTGCACCAGAGAGGTTTACTCTTCCTTGAGGAAGATGATTTGGTTCTGTCAGGTATTGCTGAGACCATGCAGCTATATAAGTGCTCATATAGTTTTTTTGGTGTAGGCTTGGACATTAGTGCTAGTTCCAGTTGAAGGAATGTTGGCTATGAAGCTGCTTATACCTGCTCTCAGGAGGTTGTAGTCAGCTTTGGAAAATTGTTTTTGTTTGACCCTGGCAAGAGGGGAGGGGGGCAGGAGAGATGGTGACTTCAAAGTGATCGCTGTATGGTTGTATCTTACCAAAAGGGATGAAACCGAAGGGGTGGTACAGTGGCTACTCATGTTGGTTAGTACCAGGTCCAGGATATTTTTACCTCTCATGGGGGTGTTGACCAGCTGATCCAATGCACTGGCATTGATGAAATTGAGGAACCTCTGAGCATTTGTGTTTGGGCTAGAATAGGTCTTCCACTCTATGGTTGGGTAGTTAAAGTCCCCAAGGATCAGGGTAGAGGGTTGAATCTTAATGGGTTCACGTAAGTCCAGATAGGTGAAGTGGACGTCCTGAGTCATGAATGGCAGTCTGTAGCTAGATATGATTTGAATATGTGTTTTGTGAACAGTTAACTGCACCTGGAGTGTCTCCCGTGCATTATACTGTTTGCCCTGCCTGGAGGAGTGTATGTCTTTGATAAATATTGAAACTCCACCTCTTTTGGTTTTATAGACCTCCATTTAGGGTCTGAAAGTACAGTAGGAAAAGTAACCTGGTAATACTGAGATGCTCTGAACAGCTTTGAACCAGGTGTCGGTGACTTCACAAAGATCTGCATCTTCCAGGGTAAGGAATGCTTGCAATGAGTGCAGCAGCATGACCTTTATATTTTGTTTAGAAGAATTTTTCACATTGGTAATTTTGTTTTCATGACTTTGCCTAAAAAGGCACTATGGGGGAGACAAGAGCCTTTGTAAGAAACCTGAAGCCCAGGGGAGACAGATGAAGGCCATCTCTGGCAAAGCATTTTGGTTTGTCGATCATGTCCTCCCAGGATGTCAGGTACTGGATCCCCTTGGAATGACACTAGAAACTAAGCCAGTTGTTAAAGGCAATCATTTTCTGTTGGTACTGAGGCATCATTTTGGGTGACAGTAAGATACTGCTTAAGGCTAGGGACATACCTGCCTGGGACACATATTCAGTGAGCTCAATCATGTCTCTCTTCATATAGTCCAGAGAGGTACATCTCAAGTCATTCACACCAACATGGACTATGACAGACTCATAACAGTATCTGTTGTTAAGAGACTTGAGTGCGTGCATGATGTGATGGATTCTAGCACCTGACAAGCAACTTACCGTGACTTTCTCCTTGTCTTGCCTGGTGAGAGGCACATCTATGAGTCTTATGATAGAGTTTCCTATGACTAATATGTTAGGTTTGTGGCTTGGCTTTAGAGGTTGTGAGACACATGCGTGTGTACTATGTGCGGTACTTGGTTCTGTGGATTGTGATGTACAAGTATGTTTTTGCCTCTGAGGTCTCTTTTGTTTAGGTACGTTTTTGTTGATAACCTCTGCAAATGTGGGAGTGTGTTATACAGGTGTGGGTGGTGTTAGAGGTGTGTTGTTTGTGGAGTCTGAGCAGACAACCTTCTCAGTACCACATGTACTGGCTTTTGATTGAGACAGAAAGGATTCTAGGTTCTTGATGTAATTGCATCTCTTACATATTGTGTTCCTAGGTGGTAGTAGTATAGAGTTGTCTGTGTACATGAAGCAGTTGCTACAGTGTCTCAGGATGCCAATATCAACCAGACTTGCAGGAGAAGCCATAGGAAATTGTCTGTTCATGGTTGTCAGAATCTGTGGAAGAGAGGTCAGGGATAGTAGAGTGGGTACTATCTGAGGAGAGTACCTATAAGCAGGGCATTTTTGGGCTGGTACAGAATACCAGCACCTCTGCTGCCCTACATCTTTAAAAAAAAAAAAAAATCTTTCTTTTTTAAAGGCGTTCTTTTTTAAGAATGCCCTTTGCATTGGGCCGGACAGATGCAGAAGACCTTCTGCATCTGTGCGATGTGCGACAGATCGTTTGCATCTTCCTGGTCTGCGCACCTGGAATTCGAATTTCTGAAGACATTTGGACTATGGACCGCAACCAGACAAGTGAGCGGTAGGTGTGCGTGTATGTGTAAGTTTTTAAGAGGAGTGTGTGTGCATGTGTGCAAGAAACAGGTAGGCAGGTGTGTGTGTATGTATAAGAAGTAGATAGGTTTGTGTGTGTGTTAGTTTAAAGTGTAAGAAAGTTGCTAGTGTTATAACTGGATGCAGGGTGTGGGGTTGTGAGGACAGTGTGCTGCTTCATTGGAAGTAAAGGTTGTAAGAAACATTTGAGGTTCAGTAGTGATGTGGTAATTACCTGGAGACTTGCAGTCTGGTATATGTACCAAATTTCTCCAATCGAGTTCACTAGGAGAGTAATATCTGAAGTAAACCTTGCCTACAGTTTTAAGTGCTATATTGAGATTGCAGGTAATTCATTCTTTTATGGTTATAGTATATTTTACTGTACCAAGATAATACTGTGAACTGTAAACTAAAAGTTGTTGCAAGGTATTGAATGCCAGGAAGACACAGATAACTTATTTTTCAGTTTTGTCGGCTTTTGGTATACAGTATTTGCTGTATTGTTCTTTTCCTGTTTTATGGCAATACTTGCAAATTTCAGCGGAATGTGGATTTTCTCTTTTCTTTGGTATGAAAAAGAAGTGTTGTTCAGAAGCACATAGAGAACAGCTATACTGTTTACTTGTGTACATCACATGTATATGTATGCAACATTATTATGTTTTAATGTCGAAAAAAACTGATGTTATGGTTTCTATTAAATGTTGTACATTTGCTGGTGTTGAGGTGAAAGTCCATTTACAGATGTTACTGCACATGGGGGGCTACTGAGGATGTAGTTGCTGTGTAGGACACCCGTGGAGCAGTAAAGAGTCAGACTCACTCTGCATAGGCTGTAAGATGTTTTAAATCAGTTTGGATTCCTCCTTGTGGGTCACCAGATTTGTATAGCCCATGAAATAAAGAAGTACTTTTCCGCAGTAGTTGTACTTGTACCTTCAGTGATTTATGATAGCAGATGGATTTTAAGTTGTCAAGATCTAGACAGAAACAGCTTGAGTTGTGGATGCATGCCCTGATGGCAATATGGCTTGAGTTTTAAATTCTTACCTACTGTAGTCAGATTCCAGTGATGTGTCAAAATTGGTTTGCTGTATCCACCAGACTTGCCTATAAACTCTTCACCTGCTATGTTTGATTTTTAAATCAGCTGTTTTAAGACCAGTGTGACTGTACAGCAGAACTGAATCAAAGTTTTTGAATAGTGGTATAGCCATTAGAGATAAATAAATCTTTAGTTTTTATAGCTTAGCTTTGCTTTTTGTAGGACCCATAAAATTATGGGTGTTGCTGTATGTGCTGACACAGGATTTCATGAGGAGATGTACAAGTTGCATCCAGCATTCCTTTAGCAATTGGCATTTAACTGCTTCAGCTTGATGGCAAGTTCTTAGGTTATTTAGAGATTTCAGTTCATGAAGGTATCCTTTGGCATTGAGGTGGTATAATCTGACACGTTTGATTATTTGGATTGCAGTAGTGTAAAGGAGGTAGAACAAAAGCACATTGTCATAAATGCAGACTACATATTAAAAATAAATATTAGCATAATTTTTCTTGTGAACTGGTATTATTCCTATGGACTCTCATTGTTGGATCATAGCCTACTAACCTTATATGAACCATATCTTCTCAGGACTTCTGACTGCATTCTCACAGTTCCTTTACTTGGCCTACAGCTCACTGCTATTGTTGACTGACTTTTAGTTGTTGGGTGCCAGTATTTGCAAAGCATGATGCTGTCAGGATGTTTTGTCTTTGCTGATGGCTTTCCTGCTTAAAGGCCTTTCCTTTTTGTTCTACCTTCCAAAGGCTCAGCTCAAAATGAATATCTTCAGTTCAGCTCACTAAGTTCCAAGGTATATCGGTGGCACTTTTTAGTTCCCTTGAAGTAGGCCACCAGCTGACAACGGTGCCTCTCTTTGATTTGCAGTGCTGGAAGTCAATCCACATACTTCCAAACTTAATCCTGTACTTTTTCCTTAGGATGTGCATGCTTCCAGCTGCAGGAGTGATACCTTTAAAATCACAGGTATGCACTTCATGTGAATAGGGGCATGGGGGTGTGAGCCTTCCAAGTATGTAGGTCTGTGTGTGTGTCTGTGTGTGTGAGTGAGTGAAACATCCAAATTTTCACAGAATGTCAAGATTTTAGTCTCACATCTGTGGTCTTTTTGCATAAAACTGTGTTTTTCTGGCATTCCCTGACAAATCATTGAGGATTAGGACAGCAAATAATGGCAGACATTTGAGTTTAGACTTCCAACAGCTCTGGGTTTGACATAGCTTTATATGTTAGGGAGAGATCACCTCAGAGTAGGTGATATGCTACGGAGTAAAGCTGGAGTTTTTTGAGATGGTCAGTGTAGGGCATTTATTTGAGGCCAGTAATCCTCTTTGTGAGGTACTTCTGTGGCCTTTCCAGCTGCTGCAGATGTCTTGTGAGGCACATTCCAAAAAGAGCGTTGTACTCTATAATGGGTCTAATGAGTGTCAAGTAGAGGGGAACAATGACCTCTTTTTTCCTGGATGAGAACCATTTTATGATGTGGTGTGCCACATAGAAGGACTTCCTGACTACTGTGGCGATGTGACTATCAAAGGAGAGACTACTGTCCAACTGGGTCCCAAGATCTCTTATCAGACATTCTGTGTTAAGTAGATTGCTGCCTGTGTGATAGTTTATGGGTACAGAGTTTTTACCAAAGGGGATGACACTGCATTTTTTGGCATTGAGCTTAAAGCCATGGCTCTGACACCAGGCATCTGTCTCAGCAACGCTCTTCTGTAGGATGGCCACATCATATGGGGACTTGACTATGGCTCCTAGTTTGCAGTCATCTGCAAACTTCGTTAGCCAGAGGCCTTCTGTGTTATCCTGTACATCAGAGAAATAGATACCAAACAGGAGAGGTCCCAGGACTGAACCTTGTGGTACTCCACTTATCACTGGTTTGAGGTCAGATTTGGAGTTTGCAACTTTTACAGTGTGGGTTCTGTCAGTGAGCCATTTGGCAATCTGTCTTGTGACATAGGGATTTATACCTAGTTTAGTGAGTTTAGCTATAATTTCAGAATGGAGGATGGTGTTGAAAATCTTGTCGAGGTCAAGATAGGCTGTGTGAACCACCTTACCCTCATCTACGGCTTCGATGACTGCCTCAAAGAAGTCAATCAGGTTCAGAAGGCATGATCTGCCTTTCACAAACCTGAACTGGGTAGCATCCAGAGTTTGGAGGTTACCAATGTCTTTGTTTATGAGTTCCATGATGATACTTTCCATGGCCTTGCAGACCAGGCTTGTCAGGCTAATAGGGCGATAGTTCCTGGGATCAGTGGTGGCTCCCTCTTTGTGGAGTGGGATAACTGTTGCTGTGCACCACTCAGTGGGCACAAAGCCTGATGCAAGGCTATTATTGAACATGGTGCTTAGGTGGGGAGCCAGTTCTTTCTGAAGTTCGTGTAAAACCCAGCCTGGGATGTTGTCCGGTCCCATGGATGCTGTGTTTTTGGCTTTAGAGAGTGCAGCTTTTACTTGCGTAGTTGTGATTACAGGCACTCTGCATTCTTCCTGTATAGACATGGGCCCTTTAGGGGGTGAGGGGGGGGGTAAAGTTAGCACTGAACCTATCTGCCAGGATGTTGGCAATATCAGTTGGCTCTGTAATTTTCATGCTGTTGTGCTGTAACTCAGAGTAGATCTGGGTGATGGCATAGAGATTCTTGACATAGCTATAGAATGCTTTGTGGCTGTCCTTAGAATTAGTGGAGATTTTGTTTTTGTAGCTAGCTTTGGAGGATCTTATAAGGGATCTCGGCTTCTTACTGAGGCTGACCAGGAAGCTCCTCCACTCATGGGATTTTACTCTCTTTTGCAACAGTTTCTTCATTCTGTTGTACAGTTTGTTTATGGCAGGGGACCACCAGATTGGCTTCCTTTTTTTGGAGGATATTGTCTTGTTTCTGTTTGGGATAGCACAATCCATGCACTCGTGTAAGTGCTTATAGAGTGCATTTGTGTAAGATTCAGCAGTTGTAGCTAAATTATCCATCTGCATGGGTGACATGAAGTTCACCACTTCTGTCTTAAGAAGCATGAAGTTGGCTTTGGAGAATTTTATTTCCATGGTTTCCTTAATGGGGGGGTGGGGAGTGGGATGTGGATATCAAGGGTGATTAGTTTATGGTTGGATCGGACCAACGAGGAGTTGACTTCAGGTGTAGAACACTGGTCACTCATGTTGATAAGAGCAATATTTAAAATGTGTCCCTAGTTTTGGGCCTTTGCCCCCCCCATTATGACAGGCTTTGGCTAGACTTCTTATGCTAAGAGGTTTAGATGTATGGTGTTTGTGTGCGTGCGTGTGTGTGTGTGTGTGTGTGTGTGTGTGTGTGTGTGCGTGCATGCGTGTGTGTGTGTGTGTGTGTGTGTGTGTGTGTGTGTGTGTGTGTGTGTGTGTGTGTGTGTGATAGAGAGATAGGTAGCATACCACTCAACTGCCCAGGTTTTTGCAGAATGTCCAGAATTTTGCCTCATTTTTGTTTTTTCCTCATAGAAAAGATTGAAATTGCTAAATAATGACAGATATTTGAGGTTTGGAATTCATATAATTTAGAAAAATGCATACTAACACAAATTCTGTTATTCTAGCAATTTTCTAAGTTCAGGAGAGAAGTATTTATAATCTGTTCCTATTTATTTTAGACTTTGTCCAGGTTTCTTGCATTAAAAGGTTGATGTGTATGTGTGAGACAGTGAAATGCCCTGGTTAGGGTTAGCAAGTGGTAAGTAATTTGCCTAGGGTCAGGCCCTGTACCTTAGCTACAGTTAACAAGAGCCTGAATCCTCTAGCCAAAATATGCAATTGTTTTGCTTAGCAAATGGTATCATTGTTGTATTTTTAGAATTTTAAAGCAGTGTTAGTAGCACAGCAGGTAGCTTACTTTTGTTTTGATGCAGAAGGCTGTGGTTCTATTCCCACAGCATGTAGGATTGTTGATACTGTGTTGGATTTTAAGAGGGTGGGGTACTGCAGTCCTGAGTATGTTCTCCTTTGGATAAGATGCCTAGTAACCATGAACCTGTTTTAGTTTGCCATCCATTTCCTAGTGCAATATTACTAACTTATCATTTTTTATGTAACATAGGCAATTTATTCTTCAAGGGCAGTGAATTTGTAGATGAAAAACTTTAAGTTTTTTGCTAGCAGCAACCTTTTCATTAGTTAGTTGGACTTCTTTAATGTGGAATTATTCAGATGACTTTTACTTCTGCAGAGACTGTGCATA
>NC_056732.1:869926809-869929309 GCF_019279795.1 Protopterus annectens
GAATCTGGGTATCCTGAGGCAATGTTACAACTGCCTCATGTACACAGACAGCCCTCTCCTCCTACCACAAAACACTAACATATGCGAGAGATGCAATTATACAGCCAAACTGGAGGATAAGGTTTCTCCACCCAAGACTGGAACAGACAGTCATGAGGAGAAGTTTAACACTTGCACCACACCTCCAGCCTCACATAGACCTACTAAACCAGCACTGACAAAAAATACACATAAATACACAAAAATCATACTTGGAGGCTCGAAATAAAAACCTGCAAAAGTATCAGAGAGCTTCAAAGCAGACACCCACAAAAACTGCACATCCCGTCACAAACTAGACAACACATAAAACACAAAATCAATGTGCTGCACAATCACAGCCCTTAAGGTAAAATAAAATACCTAACACACTAGTCATAGGTGACTCAATAGTCAGGCACACTGATGCCCCACTCACTAGGCTGGACAAGGAGAAGGTTACTGTTAGCTGCCTGCTGGGAGTCAGAATCCGAAACATAACACAAGCACTCAGGTCACGCCAGAACAAGTACAAATATGACTCTGTCATTGTTCATGTTAGTGTGAGTGACCAGAGATGTACCTCCCACAGGCCACAGAAATACCTCACTAAAAGAATCACAGGCCTAAATCAGATGCCCTATGCTGACCGCCTTAAAAAACTCCAGCTATACTCTGTCGCATATCGTATACTCAGAGGCGATCTTTGCTTAACATACAAGGCCATGTCAAACCCAGAGCTGTTGGACATGCTACACTTAAAGAAATCCCAATCTCTCAGAGCCACATGCTCCAGGGATCTAAACCTTGTCATCACAATAAACAAAAACATGCTGGAGGGATAGGTTCCTGACCCAGAGACTCCCCGGACTCTGGAATAGATTGCCCATACATGTCAAGCAGAGTGCCTCTTTGATCCTCTTCAAAAGGAACCTTAATGATTGGATGGGAGAAAGGAAATTCACCTCACATCAGTCACCCTGCTAGACAGGGGTCCAGGGAAGTAAATAGTATGGGAAGAAATAGCCAGGGAATTGTTATGGCTAGGTTTGTATAAGACCTAGGGCTGATAGCCTAGTACCAACCTATGAACCTATGAACCTATGAACCCTGGACTACATGAAAAGAGACAAGGAAGAGCTCTCTGATCATGTAGCCCAGGCGGGTATGACCTTGACCCTGAGTAGCATCCTGCCCTCATCAAAAATGATACCTCAGTATAAAGAAAAAAAATATCAATTTCAACAATTGGCTAAGCTTCTGGTGTCATTCAAAGGGGATCCAGTGTCTGTCAGCCTGGGATGACATGCTCGACAAGCCACAATGCTTCGCAAGAGACGGCTTGCACTTGTCACCCCTTGGCTTTCGAATACTGGCCAAGGCTCTTTCTGCCCCCATAGTGCCTTTTTTAGGCAAGGCTTAAAATTCAAACCCACCTCCTTAAACAGCACAAGTAAAATAATGAGGGTTATGCTACTCAACTCCAGGTGTTTAAATCTCAAAATGCATGAGCTCGAGGCACTCCTAAGTATGGAGAACATTGACATCTGTGCAGTAACTGAAACCTGGTTCAAGGCTCCAGAGAGCACTCCAGCACTACTGGGCTATAACTCATAATACACATTTCGGCCAAAGAACACAGACTGAAACACAAAAGGAAGGGGTGTATCCATATTCATCAAGGATACCCACACCTCCAGGTTAGTGGTGCAGCATGATACCTCTGAGATCACCCATGTGCAGCTAACATCAAGCAAATCTGTGATGCAAATTGTGGCCTGCTACAAATCACCCTCCATGACCCAGGACCACCACTCCGCCTTTCTGGAGACACTGGAAAACATGAAGGTCCTACCGAACACCCTGATATTGGGCGATTTCAATTACCCTACCATTAACTTGGAAAATTACTTGAGTACAAACTCCCAGGCTCAGCGCTTCCTGGAATTTATCAACTCAAATTCCCTGGATCAGCTGGTAAACTCCCCTACCAGAGGCCACAACATATTGGACTTGGTCATCACCAACATAGGCGACAGGTGTTCTGTACCGGAGGTCAACCCGTCACTGGTTATATCAGACCATAAACTAATCACCCTGGATGTCCACACCCCACCACCACCCCCAACCAAGGAAACCACAGTGAAAAACTTTTCTAAAGCAAACTTCACCTTACTTAAGGCAGAGGTGGTAAGTTTCACAACCCCCACACTAAAGGATAACACTGCCCAAGATGCAGAATCCTTTACAATTGCACTCTGTGAGCACCTACAAGGATGCATGGATTGTGCCATTCCTAGCAAAACCAAGACTCACTCCCCTAAGAAAAGGAAACCAGTCTGGTGGACCCCTGCCATAAACAGGTTATACAACAAAAGGAGGAAACTAGTTCAGAAAAAAAGCAAATCCCAAGAAGGAAAGACATCCCTGATCAGTATCAGTAAGAAACTAAGGTCCCTCGTAAAAGCATTCAAAGCTAACA
>NC_056732.1:869934309-869971809 GCF_019279795.1 Protopterus annectens
ACATCAGCTGTATCCCAATACATCAGTCCTATCACCTTTGTGATCGGCAGATGACACCGGTATTCCTTACTACAGGCCCAGATAATGTGATGCATACCTGCATGTACAATTCCAAGGTTGTGTCCATTTCACAGTTACACATTATATACTGTATATCTGGGGTACTTTCCCCTGTGTACTGCTTGCATATCTAGCCCAACAGCCATGCCATGTCAGTCTTTCAGATGGTGACACATATTACCACCATACATTTACAATGGCTTACTGCTACCATGTGTTATACTGGTGGGAATTGTCTTTGGCACTGCAGTTGTGAGACTTGGCCCTAAAATCAGCAGTAGTGGGCAATGGCCACCAGGTCATACCTCAACATGCATACATACTGACCACTCTCACACAATATGAAACACACACCAACCTAACACACACATACCTGCATATTGTACAAATGCGACAATCTATCCTGCTACCTTGGCCACCCCTCGGCATCTGTGCTCCACTGGTATTATACCTACACATACATGTTACTACATTTCTACATAGGACTGGGGGGCACACCTGACTGTTACTACATGTCTACATAGGAATGGGGGCACACCTGAGTGTTACTACATGTCTACATAGGAATGGGGGCACACCTGACTGTTACTACATGTCTACATAGGATATGGGTGGGCACACTTGACTGTTTCTACATTGTTACAAAGGATTGGGGGGCACACCTGACTGTTACTACATTTCTATATAGGATAGGGGGGAGACCTGACTGTTACCACGTCTACATAGGATATGGTGGGCACACCTGACTGCTATACATTGCTACACTGGATTGGGGGGGCATACCTGACTGTTAATACAGTTCTACATAGGATTTGGTGGGGGTACACCCGACTTTTACAACGTGTGTACATTGGATTGGGGGAGCACTCCAGACCATTACTACATTTCTAAATAGGACTGGAGGGCACACCTGACTGTTACTACATGTCTACGTGGGGTTGGGGGGCACACCTGATTGTTTCTACATTTCTACACAGGATTGGGGGAGGACCTGATTGTTAGTACATTTCTACACGGGATTGGGGGAGGGGGCACACCTGACTGTTACTACATTTCTACACAGGAATGGGGGAGGGGGCACACCTGACTGTTTCTACATTTCTACACAGGAGTGGGGGTGACACCTGACTGTTTCTACATTTCTACATAGGATTGAGGGGCACGTCTGATACCTGTGCTCATTTGCTATGACTGTATTGGTATGTCAGGTACTCCATTTCATTCTGTTGTCTAACCTATCATGCTGACTAGAGGCATATCAGTGTACTACAGGTCTTAGGTTTAATTGACCTACATATTAGTTTCTGACTTCCTACCCTTCAGAACTAACATCCCACTGCCTGACCTGATGTAGTCTGTCTGTGTAGGCCTGGGGGGAGGTTACCCATAGGCATAATTCAGAGGGCTTGTCTCAGCCTTTGTTTGTGATTGTCTACACCTGTCCTGCTGGCTGAGACTGTTGTTGGGTATGTGAACCTCCCTGACTGGCATGTGTGTGTCATATGGACACACATGTGGCCCAGCACATTTCCTGCAGTGGGTTTTGTCACCATGTGTAGTACAGGCTACTATGGTGACACCAGTATTTGTTACATATCTCATGCTGCCACTATAGGTGTCTACTATCTTCTGGCATCCCATTCATCCACCTGATTCCCTTGCAGGCTCACATCCATACCATAGATACAAGTAACAACACATACTACTCTACTCAGCAATTGGTTGGGGGAGTGACTTACCTTATGGGTGTGCCAGTGTTAAGGATGGTGCTGGATGGCTTCCTATGTCAAATGCACATAGTACATTCCCTATACATGGCTGAGCACAGGTAGTGTCATGTTTGGCATCCCTTTTACTGTATGTGCGAATCAGAGAGAGGTGGCATTCCCTGGGTCTCTACTATGTCAGTGTATGTGCTATGCATCGCCTCTTTGCCAAGGCCAGGGCATACTGGGCACGCCTCCATCTGCCTACTGGGACAGGCTCAGGTTGTTCCTCCTCTGAGACACTCTGTGCCTGTGCAGGCCTTGGCATTGGTGGGGGGCTGTGTGGCCCTGCCCCATGCTGTTCCTGCTGCAGCTGTTTCTGCAGGATCATATTGTGTAGCATAGCACATATGATAACAATTTGGGTACATGTAGCTGGTGAGTACTGCAAGGCTCCGCCGGATGTGTCCAGGCACCGGAACCATGACTTGAGCATCCCAAACACATGCTCTATTATGATTCTGTTCTGTGCGTGTGCCTCATTATGGAGTTCTTGTTCAGTTGTGTGTGCATTTCTGATGGATTTCATCAGCCACGGCTCCAGTGCGTAACCAGCATCCCCCACTAGGTGACCGTAAGGGATGTCCCCATTGGCAAATCTCTGGTACAGCTGTGTCAGGTGCTAGATGTGGGAATCATGATAGCTTCCAGGGCAGCCAGCACACACATTCATTATAATGCCCTGGGCATCGCACATGACCTTGCAGTTGATGGAGGGGAAGCCCTTGCAGCTGATGTAGACCCTTCCCCACTCACCGGGTGGTGCTTTGATGCATATGTGCATGCAGTCTATAGCACCCACCACCTCAGGGTATACTGCTATTTGGTGGAAGAGACACATATTGCTGTCGAACGCCTCACAGGTGTTGAGGAAATATACGTGCTCACCGGCATATGCTAACATGGCATCCAGGAACAGGTGGAATACCCTGGATGGTGATCCCTGTGAGATCCCCATGATATCCCCCTTTGGGCTTTGGAAGGTACCTGTGGCTAGTATTTCTAGGCCTACACATACCTTGGTATCCACTGGGATGGGTTCCCCTCTGTTGGTTCTGTGTGTGACATGTGGCTGGCATAGCTCAACAATTTGCTGTAGGAGTTCCCTGTCCACCCTATAGCACTCCACTATCTCCAACTCATGTAGCCCCTGGTAGGTTATCCTGGGTCTGTACACCCTTCTCTGTCTCCTCACTGTGGGTTGGTCAACAGCATTCTCATCATCACCACCCTCAGCCTCTTCCACGTGTTGATGTCTGATAGCTGCTGCAGCCCCTATCATTTTGTTGTTTTTGTTTGTTAAAAGTTCCCCGCTTGTATACACAGATGGTGTAGAGTATGTGGGAAAAACCAGAGGGAAAGGTGTTTGCATAGTTTATAGCAGTATTCTGTGTTGGGCTGGGCTACTGCCTGTGTAATTGGCTGAATCTGATACATTTCACCTGCCAGGTATGCTAGTTCTCCTAGATTTCCTTCCTACTGCTGTTTTCCCTTCCCTTTGCCTTCCTGTTTAAGCCCGGTGGTGTGCTGCACAAACACAGTGCTCAAATGTGCACAGAGCTGCTATTTCCTGGTTTACTTTTTTTTTTCTTTTAAAACCCAGTGCATGGCGCACACACCTGCTTAAGCAATCTAAAGAGTGCTAGCCAGCCTCAGACACACCCCTTTGCTTAGCTCTGCTAAGCTAAGGGCAAACCTGAGCCACAGGGCACCAATACACTTACAGTATGCCTGACACCCCCCCCGCCATGATGTCAGCTAACTCCTATGCTTGCACCAAGCTATTCCTGCTCTTACACTTTTGGGTGTTGACTAGCATGCAGGGGAAATCTGGGATTCAGTATCATTCCCCTAATTTGCATATAATTGCCTGCTGATGCATATTACAGGTAAACACTAGAGGCCAGCATGAGCAGTCAGGTACTTTTATAAGAAACTGATTAAATAACTATGAAACAAAACAAAAATAGGTTTATTTTCAAACCGGTTTCGGCTAAACAGCCTTCTTCAGTGAAACATAACATGTACATTATGTTTCACTGAAGAAGGCTGTTTAGCCGAAACCGGTTTGAAAATAAACCTATTTTTGTTTTGTTTCACCTGCATATTGGTTTGGCCGTGCATACCGTACTTGCGAGGAGTGGAGTTAGCATATTACAGGTCCCACACTGAACCTCCCCCTTAGCAACCACTATTCACTGGCTATGTTGTCTTCTGTCTGCCATTGAGTATAATGGCAAAATAGTGATTTCGGTTAGAATGCTTTTTTTAGTTTGTTTTTTTTTTTTCTTTTCGCCCAATCCCATTTGCGCACCACTGCCCTATACTTAAACAGCAGAGATCGGCTAAAAAAAAATAAAAGCTGATTTTTTTATTTTTGCAACTGTTTTCCATGCCAGTGGCCTTATACTTGACCATCGGTATGCTTTCTACATAATATCCACCCTTTATTTGGAGCTGTCATGGCTCCGTTTTGTAGTTTGCAGAAATGTACTCTGTTACTGGCGGAGTACATTTCTGCAGATTACACTAGTCCTGCACGGCCAGCTTTCAGCTTCTGGATCGCAAATTTACCTCATTTGCATGGATTTTTCCGGCAAATGGGATAATTTGCATACAGGTGCTGAGTCTGTGCAGGACTAGTGCAGGAGCACTCATGTATGTCCCTACAACTTATTCCTGGATCGCATGGCAGACATATTGCCTGCTGAATCTCCTGCACTAGTCCTGCACACCATGCAGGGCTTGCTGAATCTGGGGGAATGTCTAAAACTAGGGAGTGTTCTGTATTGTCTTGGAAGTGTTTAATTGTTTTATAACTTCTACCATTTGCCAAAGATCTGAGGAAAAGCCCTTGTCTATTTATTTTCACAGGTACATGCTAAATGCTATCAACTGCGATCAATGGTTGTTTTCACCTGTGATAGAGTCAAGTGACAAGAAATGATGTCATTCTGCAAGCTAGACTCGCAGTAATATTTGAGATATTAATTTGAGAGGTCTCTGAGAGAGAGAGAGAGAGAGAGAGAGAGAGAGAGAGAAAGAGAGACAGCATTCTGTCTTGGACCTGACAATATCAAGGCCCATTCACCACACATTTGCCTTGCTCCGAAGTTAATTAACTATGGTGTAATAATTCTCTTAGGTATAGTTAAGAATTTAGCAAAGTTTAATTTAGATGTCTTTCTTTAATTATTTGAGACTGTTCTGCAATGTTGTTTTAAATATTTCCTGTGATTTTGAACTCTGATGTCACTGTAATTATATACTGAGTATTTTCTTGTTATTTTTATTATTTATTATTAAATGCATTTAAACCTTTCATTGTGGCTTATCTTTGTCCAGCTATTTAAATTCTGAGAGTACTTGCATATTTGTTTGGTGACTCTATGGGCCACTCCTAACAGCCTTACTCTTGGTCAAACGGCCATTTGTTTTGATAGTAACATTACACAGTAAGATTAGACACCCTTTGTTAAGGGCCTTAAAATAGCTGATAAGGAGTGACTGGTGGCAGTGAAAACTACCTTATAGTCTGGGCAGAAATGGGAATAGCTAGTAATCCTTTGTCAGCTTTTCCCAGGTGCATGTGCGTATGTGCACGTGTGTGTGCATGTGCGTTTGTGAGAGTGTGTGTGTGTGTGTGTGTGTGTGTGTGTGTGTGTGTGTGTGTGTGTGTGTGTGTGAAACCTCAAAGTGTGTGTTTGTCAGCTACTTGGGCAGGGACACAAAACACTGGTTGGACGGAGAGGGTGCTGGTAGATCTTGACTTGGTCACGCAGCTGAGATCTCAACTCTATAGCTGTAATAGTGGGGAGTCTTATTGGTGATCTGGAGAAGAGGGAGAAACCAGCCCTGGACTGACTATGGTCTTCACGTGCTCTTAAGGGAAAATGCACTTGATGCAGAAAGCTGCATCAGGAAATACTGTATGTCTACTTGTCATCGTCCCAATGTACATCCCCCACTGTTGCCAGTAGTGAGGATGGAGGCTCCTTGATTACTGGACCAGTGGTAGGGCATCACAAACAGTGCATGAGGAGATTGTTGATTCTCTGGTTAACCTTATTGCATATCAGTTTATTTGTCTGATGATGTCACTCATATCGTAAATTAAACACTAAACAATTATGATGCATTCCACATTTCCTGCAATATCATGAAATATTTTTTTTCAGTCAGAGGAAGTCAAACAAATCAGACTCAGCAAATCATCCTGGAGACATTAACTCTGCCACTGATAAAGATAAAACATTAAGATAACTTTGGGGATGTTCAACGTCTGTTATATTTCATCAGGCCTTATTGCCAGTTTTATCAGCTTTGGATAAACTGTTCCTAAACTCTGCTAACATAAAATGTAAACTTCTGACCTTCTGTTCCTGACAGCTGGAGACACAGAACAGAATTATAACTTTAGGAGACAGGAAAAATAATTTATCTGATATTTCTTTTACTGCAAAGCATCGCATTTTAATTTAAGGTAAAATAACAGATGCAAATGCTTAAGGCATAGAAATAACTAGCAAATGACTACAATTCATCTATTTTGCATAAAATTGTTCAGTGATTGCTTAACAACTTGACCAGATTGGAGCTTTTAAACCTCATCTTTCCAGAAATTATCTATTGAAATTTATATCTGCATAAATTATTATCAAGACCCTGAACATAGTGCATTAGGTTTGAAAGGGCAAAGCACAATATTTTGCCAAAGGAATAACACAGGGAACTTAAAAGGCCCCGTTGCTGATTTTAAGACTTCAGGACTTACATAGAACATTGGATTGTTGTAAAAGTGAAAACATCTTGCCATTGTTTTCTTTTACTTCCTTGAAATCAGATCTTCTGCTTCTAACCCAGCATACATAGATGAACTTGATTATACAGTATCATTCACTCTGCTGATTCCAGGATTATAGAAAAGGAGAACAGAGATGTTACGTTATAGTACATCTAGAAAGAGGTTACCTTGATCAGTTGGTGTCCTAGACAAAGATACTAGTTGTTTACAACATTTCTTAACACACATACAGTGGCTGACTTTTATCTATTTATTTATACTGATTATAATGACTAATCAGTACCTCTTCTAAACTGCTGACTATACCCTTTAAGAGCTACCCATATCATCCTGCTCTTTCTGCAGCTTTGTATCTGCACTTTCATAATATATGACAATAAGCAAGTACAACAACAACAATATATGTTATGTGATATGACTATACAATTGTTAGTGCTCACAGCAAAGATGGTGGCCACTACATTTCCCACTTAATTAGAGGTGGGACCTCTCCAAATCCTGATGCCAAATGAAAGAAAACTAGGAAACAGAAAGGTAGGGTTGTGAGAAATATATGTTAGAATAGAAGTGGTGGAGTGTACTCAATTATAAGTTCAGTACTGCATGTGGTTCATACTCAATTAGAAGACAATGACTAGTCTGGAAGGGTACTTATTATTTTAGCATAAATCACTAAGCTGAATCTGTGACAATCTGACATTGACATGGAAGATTATCTGGTCAAGAAAGATGATTCCACCCTGTTAAAAAAGATATTAGTGGGGGACATAGAGAAAATAATAACATAAAAAAAAAAGCGAGTAGACTCGGGAGGTGGGTTATTTGATATGTAGAACTGTGGGCTGAGATGCAAAAATCTGAAAATATATATGCTCCAAATTAATTGATAGTGTGTTATTTCAGAATTTATTTGGAGAGTGAAAATCTGCTTGAAGAGACTAGGAGGGAGATTTTTATGTGGTATTTGACCAGAGAACAACAGACTTTTTTGAAATAAAAAAACATTCTCAGGAGAAAAGGATACTTGTGCATTAGTGCAGTAATTAGAGGTTGGAAGTAACTTAATATATGAAGAACAATACATAGTCAACTTTATTTTTTTTTCTAGAAATTTGGCAAACATAACTCAGTCACCGAGATAGATTTTAGTTCGAGGGATAGCCATTACAAAGTGGCACAGTGGTACAGTAAGTAGAATTGTTGCCTTACACCAACAGGTTCTCTGTTTCAGTTCATGGCTGGGGTACCTTCTCTGCAGCGTCTGAATGCCCTAAGTATGTTTAAATAAACTTGCTCTAGGTACTCCAGTTTCCTCCCATATTCCAAAGACATGCAGTAAGCTGATTGGACACTACAAATTGGCTGTAAATGTAAGCAGGTGTACGTGCACACAGTAAGCAAGAACAACCATATCAGGCCGGACATCCAGTAGTCTAATCATTGGCTCTAGATAATATTTGTTGTTGATGTCACACCCGGACCCCACGTGCAAAAAATGTGAAAAAGAGAGTCACGGGTGCATGGCTGGATAACCATTAAAAGATGTAGCTGGGGTAGGCATTAATGAGAGGATGAGCAAGACATAGATAACAGTGGTTCAAAATGTAAAGAGAATTTCAACAGATCAAAGAGCTGAGAAGATGGAGGAGCACAAGCTAGAGATGGTACAGAGTGCATTCAACACAATACCAAGAAAACAAATGGGAAGGCTGATGTAACTGTCTAGCTATTCAGAAGGAAGCTATCCATAACAGGGTGGATCAGAAGTATGAAGGCAGGATTATGAAGAGGAAAATGGAAGACAACATCAGTAAGCAACTACAGATGTGAAATCACAGAATGGCAAGAAGAAAGTTTAAGCAACAAAAGCAGATGACAAAATATAAGTAAGAACCCTAATAGAGCCCAAAATTAAGAATCAGTGAATCTAAAATAAGTATGTTTTGCAGACATAGGAGGATAGGATAAGACTGTATTTAGCAAGAAAAGTCCATGAGTGCTGAAGGGAAAACAGTACCTGGTCATCAGAATGGTTTTGGAGACACTAGACAAAATATGTATAAATTTAGCGAAGCATTTTTAGAATATTTTGAGGGTTTCTAGGATCCTAGGATGAGGGACACTAATCACTAAGTCGAATGGGGCTCTACACACACACACACACACACACACACACACACACACACACACACACACACACACACACACACACACACACACACACACACACACACACACACACACACACACACACACACACACACACACGCACACACGCATATGTATATAGATAGATTAGATAGATAGTTTTAATATGTGTGTTTGTACTGGGTGGACAGAAAGGAAAATATAGAAAAGAATGATGGAGCAAAAAGAAGCCAATGGCATAAATGTGCTGAAGGAAGAGATAGTCCATGGTTTGATCCATTAAATTCTATTTATTGATTAGGTGCACTTTATTTATTCATTTATTAGCATTTGTTTACTGGGATTGTCTGAGTGGGCACTTGAATAATATTCATAGACAACAAGGAGCCAAGAAGTGTCATTCTTATTCCAACCTTTTCCATGAAGTCTCAGAAGTGGAATGACAAAGGTGCTTTTGGACAGGGAACTCCCAAAATAATTCAATAGGCAGGTGAAGGAGGGGGGTCCTTCCAGACCCCACATACCTGCCAGGACCTGATACTTCCAGTGGGAGGGGCTGCTACTCTTTGGTGGTGGGGTTATCAACTCACTTCATTACATAATAGAACTGTCAGAGTTGTAGCTAAATCTCAGCCAGTATATGCTATTGGATACAGTACAGGGTTCTTTTAGAGGGGCAAACTTGGTTATAAGGGTATGAAAAGGTATGGCTACACTGTTAGATTTCATGCATTTCATGAAAATGATTGCGACTACAAGGAGGAAGAATTCTTGATTGTGTAAATTGGGATGATCTCGGTTACGATTTGATAAGAATGTGCTTCAGTAGAATATTTAGTAGGTGTTCAAATGCATTGTGTAACAAAACAAAAAAAAAACTGAAGCCATGGTTACTGGAATTGTGATGAGTTCATTTTCTATATAGGGAGAGGTACCATACACTATTTTACTTGTACTGGAGGAATTCATTGGAAAGGATATGAAAGGTCTAATGTATCAGAAGAGGGAGATGGTTAGAAGGGCCTACTTTCAAGTATTTATTGATATTTTGTTGAGTGAAAAACTGACAACTAAAATTGGAAAAGAATGTATATGGTATTTCTGGATTTAGGACGGTGTATGATACATAAAAAAGAAAATTATGAACATAAATCTTGGGATATGATGAAGCAAAATGAGGGTAAGGGTGCTAGAGAAAAGGTTGGGTGCAAAATACCATTGCTAGATGCAGGAAACATGGTGACAGATATGAAAGTGGCAATAATGTAAAGTAAAATTCAAAACTTAATTGGGCTATAGGAGGAATGTTGTGCCGACAGAGTCACACAAGGAGACTGCTTAAGTTGCAGCTCCATGCCCACGTCTAAAAATGCCCAGTTACTTCTTTGCCTAGTTTACCCTGAAAATATATACTAGTTTAATTTCAAATAAATAGGCCCTTTAAAATGTTCAACTTTAGGCTCATGAGTCCCAAAATCCAGCATTAGTTGCAAAAATTATTATTTCTCCACATATGTACTATATAAAGAGACATTTCCTGCTGACAGGGAAGGAGAAGTCTATCCAAATAACTATGACTGCTTTGAGAGCTACATGTTGGGTGTTAACAGGAGATGAATCAAAGACAGATGCTGTGATTTCTCAGTAAATGTATGGGTGAAGATTGCCATCCCTACAGAATTTCATCTTTGACATCAACCGTAACCAGCAAATCAAAAGGGGTTGATAGATGAAAAAGACAAATGAGCAGGAAGTTTAGGCCAGTGAATCATTGAAGAGAGGTATCAAGAATGGAGAAAAGGTGAATACAGAAAGTAGGACACAGAACACTGATGGAAAATAATAGTCCAGTGCATGGAGGGAGCATTGAAGTGAGGTGGAGTATGTTGCAGAAACGGAGAAGTGTTGAGATTGTAGAATACAGAATGCAGCTGAATGGAGGCATAGATGGAAAAGGAATGCATCAGAGACTGATCAAAAGGTGGAAAGTATGGGTGTGGTCTGCTGTTCACTAATAACAGAGAGCTGTATGGGGTCTATTTGGAGGATTATGGTCAACTCTCTGATCATAACCAATTGTATTGCATGCAGTGCTATGATTACCCTCTAAAATCTGAAAAAAAAATCTGGAAAAAAAATAAACTTCATGGGTGCTTCCCAAAGCAAGACACATTCTTAACAGTGCTAAGGGGTGCTAAAAATATTGTTAATGACTCCTAAGCACTGTTAGATTGGTCTTCTCACAAGGGACTGGCAATGGAGACAGCTAGCCAGCAAATATATGTGGCAGAAGGAACATTGTATTTTAAAAACTATATAGTCCACTCTTACAGAGTGAGCTATTTCTTTTTAGGATGGGCCAATTAACTTATGATGACAATTTTTTTTTATTAATTGAATATTTTGAAACATAACATAAAATGATTTACTTGGTGTTCAGTGCTTGTGCATGCATGGTGAAACTACTGAAGGGATCGCTGGGGAAAATAATATATATTTGTGTCATGAATTGCTTGTGCATACATGGGGGTTGCACTAATACGTTATTTTAATAGTATATCACGTCTGCGGATTGCAAAGTGGATATAAGATGCACAGCTCTACTTTTAACAATGAATGTGTATACAGCACAGTTCATTGACTATAGATCACAAGACCATTTTTACATGATTTTTCATTTACAGCTCATTATACTTAATTTGCACGGGCATTGTGCATTATCGTAAATGGCTTGTACAAATCATCACCTAGCTATGCCCACTTGTAGACATTGTTGATACCGTTACCACATTAGCACAAGGACTATGAATACCAGACTGTATCTGTATCCTTTGTCCTTACATGAGGACATCATTGTAGCCTTCTCTCACATTTCCACTCATTATGTTTAACATTACTTTGTATTAACCTGTCTCCACTTCTCTGGTGACATGCATTTAATGCTGGTTTTAAACATGTACATTACTAAGGTGAATGAAATTAAAAAAAAAAAGTTTCAGTGCTTTGCATGATGTCAGAGTTATGATGTGATTGCAGCAAAATTAGGGAACGTGAATATGCTAGACATGGAAGTAATATGTGCACTGCAATAGCTTGTATTAATTCTTTTCTAGTAGGATGGAGAGACTGTATGCTGCTTTGAGTTGTATTAGCATTTTAATGACTTGAATATCAACATACGGGAGCAAAGAAAGGGAATTATTACAAATGAAACCTGGGAACTTTTACTGTGAGACTACATGAAGTGAGTGTTGATAACAGGTGGTGCTGGAGAGTGTCTTTTGTTTTGTATCAGCTAGCATAGAAGTTAATTGTTGTGTGTTAAGAATCAATTCTTTTGCATTTCAGATAATTGCAGAGGTTAAGGAAGACTTTCTCTAGTTGTGAGTAAAATTTTGTTTGTACAGAATACCGATCTGGTAATGTCAATTTTGTCCTCCTGTAAGAGACAGTTAAGATTGAGGAATTACCATGTAAGGTCTGAAAGCACTAGTGGTCCTAAGTCATGGCATTTCTAGACTGAGTAGTGTTGCTTGTGTGGTGCTGATTGACAGTACTAAAATAAGCTCAATTTATAATTTAGCTTTTGAGCAAAGCATAGGCCTCATTAGAGAATTTAGATTATTTGAGCTTCAGAATGTCTACCATTATTGATATATTCACAGATTATTTTTTAGATCCATGAAGACTGTGCCTGTGAGAGACCCTTTTCTAAGATGGAGTGAATGCTGATGTCAGATTGGATAGCAGAAGCAGTGCCTATTTGGGCTTGAACCCTTGGTGTTTATCAGTTTGTTTTGCATATTGACCTAGATACTGGAACCCTTGTTTTTACATTGATTTTCAATCAGATTAGCTATAGGGCCAAAGTTGTCAATGCAGTGAAAGTCTTCTGACTTTTTGGTGTTGAAGTTTTAGGCAGAGATATTATAGTTACATGTTTGAAAGGGGGATAGACTGTGAGGTCAGGAGTAGGTTAAATGTATGTCAATGCAGAAGAGAGCAATTTTTCTTCCAGTTGTAAAAATGTGGAGTGCACTGTATAGTGGTAGATGTTGTATTATCTTGTTTGTTTGTTTTGTTTAGTAACAGCCTTCTTAAAGTGAAACTCTGGATGATCTAGAATGGTCCTTTTGTGTGTGTGTGTGGGGGGGGGGAGTGACCAATTTCAAATCTGGGAAAGATTTAAGCAGGGATGGAAAGATTACATATGTTGTATAGAATTTCTTGTTGTGTTGCTGTGGAAAATGAAATGTGCTTTGTAGGAATACTTTGGCAGTTGCCAGTTTTTTAATGTTGTTCCAAAGATGTTTTAGTTGTAACAAAACTATTTCTTACAAGTTTACCCGGGCCTGGTTTGCACAAATTCTGGTGGCCTTTCTTGGCTCTCTACATAATGAATGTTTTGTATTGTCATCAGGGTGGCTTTCTGAGTTTTCCTTTGCTGAGCCATCTGTTTTATTAACTGTGATAGGTTAGGGTGTTAACCTGGAACTTTCTTAGATTTTTTACTGCTATTTTTTAAAGGTTAAAGTTTCCTTTGAACTGTGAGTAAATTATTACTGAAAAAAAAAGCTAATTCTGGGCATAAAGCATTATACAGAGATGACCAGTCAGTGTTAATGATTTCAGAAATGAGTGCATCTTCAGATATATAGTTCTGGTTGGGATACAGCTAGGGGCTACATTTTTGGATCTTAATGGTCAGGTAGAAAGAAAGAACTTGGTTGTAATTATTGAAGATGTAAGAGAGTAGGCTAACAGTGATGCAAGTGCTTGAGAAGTTTGCTAAGGTAATATTTACAGGTTAAGTATTTATTGGTGATAGGGTTCAGTTTTCCTTCACTGACTAGTTAAGTAAAAGTATATTCACACACACACACACACACACACACACACACACACACACACACACACACACACACACACTTACACACATGCTCATGCATGTTTCTTTCTCTCTGCATATGTATATAGGAATATATATATATATATATATATATATATATATATATATATATATATATATATATATATCTGGTTTCACTTCAGTCCATCAATTGCCCTTCTGTTGAATTCCATCTGGTTGGATTTGCTTCCTCATATTTCCATTACATCTAACCTTGGTTGTCCTGTGTATGGTGTCCCTTAATAATGCACACAAGGTAATATCCTTTTTAGCCTGTTTCTTACTCCCAGACATAGCACATTTCATAGTTTGAGCAGTGGTTGGTGATCATCGAGGCTAAAGGGGTATACTCATTAAGGGGCAGTGGAAACAGGAATCTTCTCAATATATATACTGTTGTATGATCATAGAGTTAATCTATTTTCAGATTTTGGGGTGTGAAGGTGCAGGGTCAGGGTTAAAAAGTGGTTAAGTAAAGAACCAATAGTTGTTTACAGCAAGAGGAAAAATGTAAAACAAATTGGTCAATGGCAGTAAATGCACAAAGGTAGAAAAGGATGGTGGCTATGGAGTTTCAGTGAAAGGGTTTGACAGATCAAGAACTTGTTTAGGTGCCTACAGTTGTGACACAAGGCATGTGGTTTATTTGGATTCATGCCTAACATTCCCCACTTTTTATATGAGTAAAACTGAGTTAAGGCTAAAATATAGGATTTACAAACATAATTATGACATTGGGGCTGACAGTACAAATACTACACTAAACAGGCATCTCCTGGTATGTAAAATTTTTAAACATGTTTATTTTTTTATTATAGACAAAGTTGTTGAAAGCATGAGAGAGAGAGCATGACAGAGAATACTTGAGTATAGTGAGCTTGTTTGGTGGTTCTATTTAAATGCAGCAACAGATCCAGGACACAATGACTGAGGGCAGGTTTCATTAACAGCTGCACTATGGCACACGAAGTGTAAAGCCACCAAACAATGGAAAATGGCAGAATATGCTAATAAAAGCATGGAAAGACAAATCACGTGCTAATTAACTAATCCAATATGGCGGAGGTATTCAGGAAGCTATAACACAATTGTGTACACTTAGTGTAGGCTTTTGCCATGTACACTAAAACCGTTTCAGGCACTATTACACTTGGAAAAAAACATGTTAGGGGATGCTATTGCTATTATTATTCTGCATGGGCAAAAGGCTTTAAATCAGGGTACTTCTGCTGCTACTGCTGCTGCCAGACCTTGGCAGAAAAGAAGAAGCATATTTGGACCTCCATTAGACTTGTCATGGACTGCATGAAACAGAAATTGTTGACAAATACAGGGTGGACTTGGAATCACTGGAACACATATGCAACTCTCCACAATTCTGTCCCACAATTTCAGGCCACAATGAAATCATGGATAACCCATCCTAGTGGAAACAAAGGTATGTTTAGCATTACTTATACTAGCCACTGGTACTTTTCATTGACCCACTGGTGATATATTAATGATGTCACAGGCATCTGCCTCTAAAATACTACATCAGTTTTTAAAAGCAATGCTACTAAATCAAGAGAGCATATCTGTTTCCTATAATTACCAAAAGAGAGAGCAAGAACCATGCAGGAATTGTATGCAATAGCACACTTCCTTTAAAGGTGTGGGGGCCATAGATTGCACATACATAGAAATGAAAGCCTCACCTGTGTAAAAGGGAAGGAGGTACATCAACAGAAAAGGTTTCCACTCTACAAACTGTCAGTTGTCTGTAATGCCCAAGGGTTAATCATAACTCATACACATCACACTTGTGAACCTTACATCAGGTTTGCCAGGGGTGATATCCTTCAAATGCATCTAGTGGGGATGCAAGTTATGCACTGAAGCCCTGACTCAAGAAACCTATGCAAATCTCACACAATACAACCAAGCAAGGATACAGTGAGGCCTGTATTCAAACTAGGATTGTCATGGACAGTGTATTTAGTTTGCTTAACTCAAGGTTCGGGTGTCTAACCAAATCAGGAGGTGTACTGCAGTATGACCTGGGCATCTGTGCTGAAATACTTACTATGCATGCCATGTTACGCAATATAATTCTCAAGAAACAGTTCCATCAAGGACAGCAAGGGGGAGGACAACAGTTTCAATGGTCACAACCAGGGCTAGCAGCATCAGATACAGAGTCTGAGGGACAACCACAGCTACAGATGGTGCAGGCAGATGGAGGCATGCACAGTATGCCTTGGTTCTGGCTAGTTCCATCAAGGACAGCAAGGGACAGGACAACAGTTTCAAGGATCACAGGCAAGACTAGCAGCATCAGACAGAGAATCCGAGGGAGAATTGATAGCAAATAATAGACTCAGGAGGCAGTCACATGAAACAAACTCCAACTTTTAATGGTGCTTCTGGTATATTGACAAATAGCCTTCAAGGAATAACATAAGCCACCAGCCATTCCCATTTTATGTCAAACTGCTCCAATTAAACAATTATCTCGTCACCCAATAATCTACTACAAGAACCTTCTTAAACAAACATAACCTTAAAAAGTGGTAAAATATTTTTCAATATACAGTAAGTTACAAAACATTATATATAAATATAAATTATACATTTAAATTCACATCTAGATTCATACCTTTAGGTTTTAAAGTATTATAATTTAGAATGGACCTGCTTTCCATTTTTAACAAACTAGCTAACAAATCCCCACCCCCTAGCAAGAAAAGGTGAATCGCAAATGATAGCACACACAATTACTACCTAGGTCAAAGACTAATACCCCATGCATATACAAATGTGAAAAATGATGCCTGTCAGACTCCAGAGCCTTTTCTTAACCATGTAATGGCTGTGTTCTGTTAACAACAGACAGAGAAAAAACAAAGGACTCAATTTCTACCTGTACCAATGAGAAGGAATTGTGAAAATTGTAAAGAAACAAAAGTTACATCAAAGGTTTCTCTCATATAGAAATCTGCATATGCCCTATGACTACACATGTTAGCACCCCCATCCAACCCCCAGTCCAACAAAGCACATAAAAAGAAGCATATTTGAACTCAATTATCAGCACAGATCATACACCTCTGTAATGGAGATAATGCAGGTTTAAATTTTGTAAAACTTTACTGTTTCAACAATTTACAATTATCAATGCAGCATTAGAAAAGTAACAGAAAACTGTTATACCTTCCTTATCCACTGCTGTGGAGTTCAGTCCAGTAGAAATACACAAACAGAACATACATTCCTTTTCCTGCTAACACAGATAATAACACCAGACTTTCCTACATGCCTACAATACCTTCATCTACAAAATGTGTGCAAACATGACATACAAATTAAGTAATACATTTGTTATATAGCATACAGTAGCTTAACAGCACAAATGCAGAACTTGCTATGGCAAAAGTTAGGGATAAATGTAAAAAAGTTAAAATTATACAAATACTTTTCATCGGTGACTTTATTGATGGCAAAGTACTATAGAAAATAGTTAAATCTCCCAGAATCCTGCTATTCTTCCAGTACTTATGTCTGTGTTTTAAAACAGACTCCCCAGTATGATATAAGGTCATTACCTAAACCACAATCTTCATGTAGTACACAGTCAGCCCTGTGAGCACTATAAGTATGCAAATGAGGAGTGAAATCCTTAACATTCCTGAATACCAACATCTTCACTAAGTGTAGGTAATATAAATATGGTGTAAGGACCTACATGATAACATGCACATGCCTTAGTAAGGCAAGGATGAACACTGAGAAGTGTTACATGTTAATGGCTTGCAGGTGACAGCAGGAACAATCAGATTTCATAGTTTCTCCTCTCTGATATGTAACTCATAAGAATGTACCAGAAAAAAAGAGACTTAAAAAGTCTGCAAGTATATTGACAGGTATGTAGGTGATCAACAGTCCTATTATTTTAACAATGGCTTTTTTATGTTTTGCCTTATCTTGTATCATTTACGCACCACTTAGCATCATTAAAATCACTTTCATTGCTTAAAATAAGATGAAAACATTAATTTAGGTTGCCATAGGTTGCACAAACCTGCCAGAAGGCACTGCATGGCCAACAGATCTCTGGATAGTTTTCGAGGAAGACAATGCACTTGATATGTAAGCTTATAGATAAGTATATTTGTTGTAAGGTTTTAATCCACTGACAATACTTTTACAGAGAATTGTCTGAATATTTAATCATATTTTGTGATGCTATTGTGTTGTTTAAAAAAGCAGCTATTGTTATTATTACTAAGAACATGCGATTATTATTCTGTCCACTGTAATATAATATGTCATTAACTACAAGTCTGTTAGTGTGTTCTATAAAGTATATGTTTGATGTTGCAAGGAGACATGAGAATGAAGAATTCTTCATTTGAATGCATAGCTTGTTCCGATCATTGGTACACACACCCATGCATTGCATTTCATTCACTATATGTAATTTGTCTAACATATATTACTCTTTAAATGTATTTTCTATTTGTTCTCCATTTGGCATCAAGTAAACACAGTTTACTATCTAAGGAAAAAGTGAAAAATGTACTGCCTTAGGTAGTTCAAACATGGTTGGTATTGCTGTGTGGACCACTGCAACAGGGAGAGTACTTACATCAGTAAATGCACCCGAAAGATGTCAAAATCTGTGCTACACGGTGTAACTGAAATGAAACGAGTTACATAAGGAACATGAAAAACTTGAATCCTGTATAGATATCACATTGTGATTACAACAGATCTTTTTTGTTTGTTAACTTTTATTTTAAGGTATATTTGCTCTTTGCTAGGCAGCACAAAAAAGAGTACACTACCTAAGGGAAAAAGTGAAAACTTTAGTTTAGGCTGGGATTGCTTGCTCAAAAATGCCTGATGGCTTTGTACATCAGCAGAAATCTAGATATGAATTATTCAAGAAAATACACCTGCCAGGTAACTTTCTCAGTAGCACAAGGCTACACAAATCATTGTTTAAATCCTGTTTACAGAATGCCTTGCAATAAATCTCAGTATTTACTATCTCATGTTTCCACATAGTAAGGTACATTTGCTCTATAGTTGGTAGCGTGCAAACACTGTTCACTACATATGGAAAAAACTGAAAATTTTAGTTTAGGCTGCCTTATGTAACTCAAACACATCTGGTGGTGTGCTTTTTTCTGCACTCTGAACAGTATTGAGAGGAGAAATTCCAGCTGTTATAAAGTTGTCTCAGTGACACAAGGTGAAAGAGTAGTGACTTTTGAAAATAATGCAGCCGATTAAGGGTTCAATTCCAACTACCCAATAATGTTTTAAAGTGGGTAAGAAGCACATTTCTCAGAAAGGTTTGAGTAGGACTGTAACTGTAAAGAAAATTGATAATGGTAAGCATGTTTCTTGCATGTAATTATCAGTAAGACTTGCTTAATGAAAATGTGCTTTGTAGCATATATGACTACCTTTTCACATACATAAACAGCCTAATGATGTATACATTCCTAGACATGACAATGAATATATTTCATTTAGACATCACTTCCATAGCTATATATATATATATATATATATATATATATATATATATATATATATATATATATATATATATACATATATGTGTGTGTGTGTGTATGTATGATATATATATATATATATATATATATATATATATATATATATATGATGAGCACAACACTTTTCTTTTAATTGCCATGACTCAACACATATCTCAATTATGTGTTAAGGACCCTTATGTCTTTTGAAGTATGCATGCAACATAAACCAACCTATACTGATCATCACATTCATCTGCTCCATGTGAACCATATTTACTTGCAGTAAAAATGACTTTTACGTAGTTATGCCTTCCAAGACAGGATTACTGCCACACACACATAGGCTTCGCTAAAGTGTATCTCCATTCATTCAGATGTCAGTAAATGTCAAAATTTGATGGTACAATATTAGGCTATTAGTAGCAATGTCAGTTAATCCATTAAGCTGTGACTTTTTTCCTACTTTCTCCCATGGGATTTGATTCCCAGCTGCTACAATAATATTTTAGCATTGGGTAAGTCCCAACCTTATAATATGTCAGACGCCAGCCATCCTTCATATTTCAAAGTACAGCCCTCTAAAGCCATGTCAGTAAGCATTCCATTGTTGAACAATGGAACCTGTAATAATGGGTGGAGCATCACCCATGGCACAACTCAGTGCCATGTTTTACACCTGTAGGTAGGGCCAATGTGCTTACCAAGGGGCCCATCTGCTTACAATCACACAAATGCAGTTGGCAAGGATTTGTCTACTTTTGCAATACCAGTAACACGAGATCTAAATCGGCCACCAATTCAGACATAGTTTGTAAATTTGACTTTTACAGACATGGCTGCCGAGGGAGAGAATGGTACTAAATTTAGATAACAAATGTTGGGTTTTGAGGAATCCAGGATATCTGTGACGCTCCCTGTGAACATCTACAGCCATAGGCTGCTGCAGGGGGATTACACTGGGTCTCAATATATGGCCAAGACTTGGAATAGTCTATCCAAGCCTAATGCCACTGTAAATGACATTCCACCCAATGATGGACAGTATCATTACCACTATAATGACTTTAAAAAGTGCAAACCTGACATCCTAAGCCAATGGGTGGCTTTATTTAGAACTGGGAACACCTCATCCATATTGATTGAGCATTTTGACCCATAACCTGTCTATGATATGGCAATTAAGTATCTAGCCTGCGAATGCAGTTACTCAGTATGCCTTCATATGCAATTGTTTTCTTTTTGTCCTGAACATCTGCAGAGGAGATTGTGGTAAACTGTGAGGTGCACCAGGAAAGATTAACTCACCTCAGAGAGGCACAGGGTAAGTATGAATCAAGGAAAATTTAAAGCCATAACATTATTTATATTCCTTCAAGCAGTAGCATCTTGAGCATGCACATTTCAACATTTATTTCAAGCATGCATACCTTCACCGATAAGTGATGCTGCTTGCATTAAGCATATAGAATACCAGCTTTACTGTTTGTGGGCTAAGTACCCAGAAGCAGCACTTATTTTATTTTTTAATTGATAATTGTTTGTAAGATCTTAACAGAAATCTGTCAGGAGGAATTATATTATGCCAATTGTAATTATTAAATTAGAATGCATAACTCCAGTCCATCATAGTGAAATAAAGGCATCTGTTTCTTATATCAGAGGAGTGATATTTGTTTAATAACACATACATACATACATACCTTTCCATCATATATGGATGTTTCAGAGGTGTGTAATAATAAATTATCTTAGTTGTTTATGTACTGCCAAAAAAAGTTTGCTCAAGGAATACAGTACTGTTACATGACATGTATCTAACCAGCTTTTCTTTTTGTCTCCCCCAACCATTGCCTCTTTTTGGGGGTATACTTTATTAACAATCTGCTGTTTGCATAACTTGCTGATGAAATTAATCCCAGCACTTCAGGGTCACAACCTGTCAGCATTGCCTCCACAACCCCTGCCCTAACTGATCCAAGTATGTCAGGTAGCTGTACCCTGGCTGCTGGTTCAGTGGTACCCTCTGGGAGCAGTGGTAGTTCAGGTGGAGATTTTGTCACCCAGCTGGAACTGACAGAGTTGGTGGAGGATATAATGTAGAGGGGCCTTGGAGCATATATCAGCAGGGTTTAAAAGGTCATGCATCATCTCATAAATATAATGCCACATCCGACACTGACCCAGGGAGCTATTACAGGAGACAGTGATGACAATTCTGAAGGTGAAGACTAGATTTTCACTGTTCTCATGCTGGACATGGATGTACCTCTGGTGTCCCCTACTTATCCAAAGTCATGGTGTCCCCCAACCTTTTGACTCCATCACCATCCCTGTCTATCTTGTATATTCTGTATGTCTGCAGATGATTTCAAATCTCCCCTGCCTACATGACCGTCTCATTCTTAAGCACCTTTCCAACATTCCTTTCTCTCCCAAACAAAAAGGTACCTGTCCCACAAAAAAAAAAAAAATACACCCAATGCGTAGCTGTCCACTTTGCCTATATGTCATCCTGACGCAATTGATTTGGTCCAATTGACCATATAACATTATTACATTGTTGTCACCCATCACTAGTGTGGTGACTCTGCAAAGTGAAGAAATTGTGTGTACAATTGTACATTGATGTTGTGAATAAGTAAATAGTTATGGTGCTCTCCTGCCCTCCTACTGCAATTCCTGTATTGTTTTCCCTGTGCACTTCTCTACATGCTAAACCCCATTTTCACCTTTGTTTTTCACATATTTAATCTGGTCAAAAAACAATAGATTGACAGGCAGCACACACATGACTGGAAATGACTCACAAAAAAGCCTTTACTTTATGTCCTCGGGTTTTGCATGGAGTTTGACATATCTCAGCAATGCAAAGTGATGGTGAGTGCTGTTTAAGTTCTTATTGCAAAAGCTGAAGATTTTAGTATAATCTTCAGTCTTCAGGTTATTGTCATGCAAATGTGCTTAAATCCTCTACACCAAGGGAATACATACTACAGCCAAACTAAAGGCCATATTGTAATACAGTTAATGTAACAATTATTAGGCTTTTGGATGTATTAAACTTGGCATTCCTATGTGGTGTGTTAAGGTAATTACCTTGTTTGTAACTTAGTGTTTTGGAATAGTGTGGGTTCAATTACAGCTGCATGTCACTTTATTACGTCATGACAGTTCATATTCCTATCATATATTTAATTGCAAATGTCTGTATTTCTCTATATATAGTACATTTCCTTAACATAAGATTGGAATAGTACAGCAAGCCATCATTTGCAAAAACACTGCAGCCCCAACAGGGAGCCTTAGGAGGTCAACCTCATTCCAGTTATCTATTAATGTTTATTGCACAATGCCCTGCCTTATTTGTACCTATAAGAATCAATTTATTGTATAGAGCAGTACAGATTATTGATGATATAATAAGTAAGGCAAAAACACCATACTAATATTCCTATATGTCCTACAAAACATATTTGAGCTTTTCCTCTCTACATCTCTCTGTAAATCTCTCTCTGTTCACCCCTTCTTCTTCCATACATTTTTAGTGTGCTTCAATAGTGTTACTTTAATGTTTAGCAGTAGTAGTTCCTTTATGGCATGATAAGCTAATGCTCAAGTGTGTAGAACAATTTTTTAACAATGTCATGGGTTTTGTTCTAGCCATTAGCTAAGTATTAATGGTTCATTGATTTACATATGTCTGTTGTCTGCATACTGTTTTGAGCCAAAGTTATCCTTCTTTATTGATAATTTACTTTGTCCCTGCCTCCATCTCACCCTGATGATGCACCTTCTCTCTTCTGTATCATTAATCTTCCACCTCTGCATTTGCACAATGACTGGCACTGGGCAACCAATGCAACTATGGCTAAACAGAAATACAATGCTTACAGCAATACATCTGAATTGTATCGCTTTAATTTGTATTACTCTATCACACTTTCTTCCACTGTGCAAATGTTTATTTAGTTTACTGTAAATTTAAAGAAGATGAAGAGTTGGATGTACAGATTGCAGTGTTCAGTACAATAATAAAGATGATCACACACATTCATCTTTGCTGAAATCCAGTCAACTCTCAATAAATATAAATTTCTACACATCTTTCTTTTTCTTCTTTTTCCCAGTTAGGGGTCGCCACAGCAGATCACCTGTCTGCTCATGATTGGCAGTGGAGTTTTACAGTGTTGAGTTGCCAGCCTGGCACCCAACCTTCCACAGAAGGCACACACATGCACATCTAGGTCCAATTTAGAGTGTCCAATCCACCTACCGCATGTCTTTGGGATGTGGGAGGAAACTGGAGCACCTGGAGGAAACCCACACGACCACAGGGAGGACATGCAGACTCTGCACAGAAGGCACCCCAGCCAAGGATCGAACCAGAGAACCTCTTACTGTGAGGCTGCAACACTAACCGCTGCACCACCGTGGCCGTCCCAAATATAAATTTCTACACATATCCTGTTAATATAATACTCAGGTGTAAATTATTGTTGTTTATTTAACATTTGTTTTCCAGGTAAGTCCGACTTGGAATGAAGCCAATTTTCAGCAGAGGCCCGGGGAGAAAAACTCCAAATACGTCTTTGTAACATGGGAAGAAACCCACATGAAGGACATACAGACTCTTCACAGAAGACACCCCAGCTAAAAATTGAACCAGAGAACCTCTTGCTGTGAGGCAACAATGCAACTGCTGCACCATTGCATCAATTAATTTCTGAAATGTTGAAAAAAAATTCAGATACATATAGATGACAGCATGTTTCATGATGTTTTGTCTGACTAGTGTTTCTGTATATGTTGGCTAAACTCCTTTACTTAGCATATCCTTATCCTGCTGCTACACTGATCTGCTTGTTACGTAGTGTAAATTATGTCTTGTAAAGATCTTTCCCAGGAAGTCAGCACAGAGCAACACAGAATAATATTAACTACTATTGCAAGTTCAGCACTTCAAGATATGTTTACACGTGCACTAACACAGCCAGCAACAGTGCAAATAAGCTAAATGGCACAGCAATTAAACAGTACAAGTTAAAAACAAAAACGATGAGATCAAAGAATCATTGTTTTCTGTTTCAAATTATGGGATAGAATTTTGTGACAGTAGCAGATTTCTTATAGTATCAGTGATAACATTTTGTCCACACAATAACATATCAGTGGTGCATCATAGAATGTGCATTCTCCTGTGATGGATGACTTTGATAGTGTGCTTTGTAATTTGTGTTACTACATATGTAAGATGCTGGAGTCCAGGTATGGGTGTGTCCTTCACCCTCATACTTTGTATACTGTTTCCAAAGACAGATACATGTTATTGTGCACTATGAGGATATAAACATCCAGCTTATAAACAGTGGCGATGTCATCCATGTAACTCTGCATTGTCCCAGTTGTACCTCAACGTGGTTGTGTGGTGCCTGCAATTAAGGCAATGATGTTAAGATTGTGATCTTTTGTAGTTATTTGAAATTCATCTATTGCTGCTCAAAGTACCTTGTGTCAGTGTTATTGTAACTGTACATGTCACTAATACTGTTGTCATGCACATTAGCTGTGTACACATACAGATGCTGATCCCACTTAAGAGCAATGAAAATTTGTCACATGCATACCAATTTTTTTTATTCAGAGAAATGATGACATTGGCTTCCATGTTCTTAATATAACATATGTGGAAAGTGTTATCCTCTGGCATGGGATCAGACAACATTCTGTCTATTGTTGACATACTATAGCAATCACAGGTATATTCATATATATATATATATATATATATATATATATATATATATATATATAAATAATCCCTTCCATAAACATGCTATAAAGCTTTCACATAAATACAAGATATGCTTGTAGTGACATTTCTACTGTGATGCATTCCTCTTGTGAAATATCCATGTATTATCTGCTCTCATATGCTCATGTGCTCAATATCCAATATCACTGTTAGCATTGTTGGGTCTTATACTGTAATGCATGACTGAGATGTACCATGGTGATAATGCATCCTTTGTCATTGTGACATATCTCTGTGATCCATTTCATCTCAGAGACTGTTTACCTGACACACAAATGATGCAAACTTTTAGCATAGTTGAAGTGTCATACTAGTTGTAAGCCTTCCATCATGATACTTGTGGTTCATCCAGATGGCATTAGTCACTAGAGTTGTACCACTTGCTGTTCAATTCCTGACAGGGGAAATGTTACAGTATATGAATGTACTGCCAGTACATAAATACCATTGTATCTCATCAGTTTTATCCATTTTTATGTTGGACAATGATATATCATCACAGGTTGTGATTGCATGCATTGAAATGTTTATATCGGCATATTCTGCTGTGAGTGTTCCTGTGGCATGTGCTTTGAGCACTGGCATTTATAGCATACCTACACAGATATACTGCTGTTCACTTCTGGGACAGTGTGTGTCTTACATGATGGAAACAGATTCCTTGTTAAACAATCAGTCATATTGTAATGCTCAGTGTAGTGTGGACAATAACATGTGTAACTCATTTCTGACATTCTGACTAAATCTGATCATTCATATGATATCCATATTTCCTATGTTGACACACACATTCAATTCAGTTATTTGCAACAGCCTCCATTGCTATCTGATGTGGCACATGCAGTCATTGCAGGGTTTGAATTTGGTAACATCTGCCTGTCAGACTACAGTGCCTTATACACACTCACGGGCCAGCTTTTTCATGTATTGTTATACCAGGTAGGTTGTCAGTACACATTATATGGTATGATAATGCTGTTCTCAATTTGGGAGTGATCTTTCTTACATGGCCAATGTACGTATGCCTGTGGAGATTGTTATGCACCTGTCTGATATCTGTTTGGGCATGTGTTCAGAAAGGGCAAGATGCAAATATTTCTTACGTTATTCCTTGCTCATATGCATTACCTCTTCACAAGATAATTATGCTTTGTAGTGCATGTCATTCTCCAGACGTGTTTAATACTGCCATTGTTTCCATCACAGTATATGGCTTACAGGCAGATGTGTGATTCCATATATATATATATATATGTCTAACCATATAGAAAGTAGGGTGAACATCAGGAGATATGACTGGTCCTCTGTTACAACATTTTCTGATGTATCGCTGCTGTTCAGTTGCTGTTATGTTACTGTCCCCTGTGATGGCATGTGAGCATGCCCATTATTAGTACATCAGGCATGTTTGTAAATCAACTATAGCAAAACTGGACTCCTTAGATGTCTTCCACTCAGTCACTTATGTATGTTGTTTGTTATTAGATTTCCATGTATAATTTACATAAACATACATTTGTCTGTCTATTACATGCTCATAGGTGGTGATATCATTTTCCTTTGGTGCTGTCATTTATGTGCACACACACACACACACACACACACATATATATGTATATATATATATATATATATATATATATATATATATATATATGTACATGTCCAGTTCTGAGTTAGCTGACATTACAGCTGTAAAATTATTTTATTCTTGTGTATACATGGAGAGACAGATAATACATCAGTGCTGTCATTTTTCATACAATTCCTTGTATATACATTCTTAGATGCTATGACTACATTCTATGTATTCATCCCATAATGGATCTTCCATCCTTGCAAACTGTTATCTCTAGTCAACCATTTCATTGACATGTATAACACATCTACAATTCCCTTTATTGTAATGCAGCTTTATGTCCCTATCCACATCCTTTATCAATATGTCCATTATTATTTATGTGCATAACTGTGGGATTGACATTCACTGTAATTATCATTACATCAGTCTTGCAGGTTTTATGTTCAAAGCGCTTCTTATACACTTTCATCACATCTGTCTGCAGGACATGAGTACATTTTAAACATTTCCCCAGTCCAACGCTCACACATCATTATAACACATTATGTAACAATTCTCCCATTTTACTTCCCCTCGTTCTTTATTGTGTTGTTGTAGTCTGGGATACAGCATGTGCTCATATCTGAGCACTACCTATATGTGACCCACTTTGTTTGGATTGTGTGCTGCAACTCGCAAGCACCTTTGTGTGGCCCAAAACACAATTGTTTGCCACAGCAAGGTGTCCATTTAGGTATGATGATCAGCATACATATGCGATTAGAGCTGCTGCTCATTGCACCAGCATGCTTACATCATGTAGGTGGTGCATGGCACCATAAAAGATTGTTATTGAATCTCAAGGCATTTTTTTTTGATATGTAAAGGAATGGTGAAGCTCTGGAAAAAAAGTTGTATGAAGAAAACATTTTTGAGAATATTAATGGCATATATAATATAGATATGGATATGAATATGCATGGATATCATAAGAACAAGAAGAATATGTGGGAAGGGTAGATAATTTATTTTATGTCATATGGGTTATTTGGAATGACAGATTAAATGAAATTTTGTTTAACACAAAATGGATTTTGACAAACATGCATAAAATTCAATTATGGTTTTGGAAGGAGTAGAGGATTAGGGGTCAATTATGTAAGAGTAACAATGATGATTTTATAAGACAAATGGTAAATAGTAAAAAAAATAGAAATGTAAATATATGTGCCTATAAATATGTGCATTTTATAAATATGTAAATAATATTTTTATATTGTGTTAAATAAAGGACCCCTACTCTTCTTAATAGGTGTCGTGGGATCTTTGATATTCACTTCACCTAACACCAAGTCAAGCAGATGGAGCCTCAGTTTATTGTCTTATCCTAAGGATGGCATGCTGAAATGTGCAGCACCCCTTATGCTGCACTGCAGAGTCAGCAATCACTCTACCTGGTATAGGAATAGAACCCACAGCCTTCTGCACTAATGTAATCATACTATACATATGCTGAGTGTAATTATATCATGCTATCCATATGCAGAGGCTCTTGTACTTTGAAAAAGGTTGATAACTGGTGTAGATCAGTGATCTACAGTAATTCATATGAAACTCAGATACTTCCTCACAGTCATATAACAAGTAAATGGAAACAATGAGAATCAAACCTATTACTGCAGGTGTGTAGAGGTATAGTAGTCATAGTCTTAAAGCTGTCTGCCAAACTGCCAGACTAACATCTTTATATTACATCAACATTTTGTAAAAACTACCAATAGGCTGATCACCCTGAGTCAATTCAGCAAACATAGCTTGTACTGAACATTGCAAGTATTAGCACTGTCAGTGGCCCATCAGGTAGCACATTCACCTTTGGTGTAGAGGGCTGTCGGTTCTCTTTTCACACTAGGTGGATGGATTGCTATTACTGCAGTTCAGTATAAGGGGGCTGTTGTACTTCTGACTGCATCATCCTTCAGATGAGATGTTAAACCGATGTCTCATCTGCGTGAGTTGGTGGTATCTGAAGTAGGTGTAAAAGACCCCATGGCACCTATGAAAAAGAGTAGGGGAAATTTGATGTTCTGCCAAATTTCTGCTAGTAGTATAAATACCATCTCAGGATTCTGCTGAAAAGTGTCCAATAGCCTATTGGGGGTAACTCAATCAACAAATGACAAATAAATAAGGCAAGATAAAATGCAGAAGTACATGGATCCAAAGCACTATTAACAACTTCTAGCAATTAACAACAACGAGATATCGACTATCATTCTAATTCATTACATTCTGAGCATCTCACAGGGAGTTGTTGTATTTAACCAAATT
The DNA here is from genome assembly GCF_019279795.1 of Protopterus annectens. NCBI lineage: Eukaryota > Metazoa > Chordata > Ceratodontiformes > Protopteridae > Protopterus > Protopterus annectens. The sequence goes on from NC_056732.1 coordinate 869,963,250, forward strand.
CCCACGTAGCGGCTAATAGCACAATGTTTGTTTGTGTTATGGAAACTCCAGGCTTTAATCATTTCCATTATTTCTAAATTAAATATGCAGAGAGTTCTTTGTGTTGACATTCGGTGAGTGAAGTCGATTTTATGAAGTAAACTGAATTAATGATCTCACTCCCCACAAACAATTCCTGGTAAAACATATTATGGACATAACATGGACCTTATGAGCAACTCCAAGCAAAAAAAAAAAAAAAAAAAAAAAATGAACAAAGAAAACATTGCATTCCTCTTTTCTGTCCCAAGTAGACATTCACTGTCACAGAATTATTACCATCAAATGTTTAATTCCAATCTCTCTTGATCATCCAAGATCCTCACTGAGGAACATACAAAATACAAGGTTAATCTAAACAGTAGCACTCTTCAGCTGACACCCCATCAGTGTTCTTGGTATTCATGGAGTACATTTCTCTTCTTATAATTTTATCTGCTGTTAGTTACATTACAGAACAACACGTTTCTAATATGTGCTTCTCTGAACATGACAGACAACAACAAAGGTTTAATCATGAAATAGTCCAATGATTATTGCGTAATTCATTGACTTATATGCACTCCACAATGGCACATGACCATTTTCTTCCTTGACATGTTTTGATCCAGTTGAAGCTTTTATTTACTCCTAAGAGCACTGCAGTATTGATACTATCACTTACTCCCCTTGATCTATTTTTTAAGATTCTTTCCTATTATTTATTTTTTTACCTATTCAAGTATACTCAGGTGTGTTTTGCTTCATATCAAAAGCTTGTAAATGGTCTGAAGTGATGAATAATCTTCTGTTCCAGTTAAATATCAGAACATATGTGAAGCATATTTTAAAATATCAAGTTCTGTGTTATAAAATGGGCAATGAAACCTAACCAATCAAATTGGTAATCACATGTGCATCAGATCTGTTCCTTGCAAGGGAAATTGCTAATATAGGTTACTTCAATCTCTCATTCACAGATCTGTATTCCTTAAAACAATTCAAAAATCATTAAACTGCCACTATCTTGAAAAGTCAATTAACAAGGAAAAACTGTCAAACACCAACATATTCAAAAAACAATAAACAACCCAGTAAATAAATAAAAACATATCATCCAACACCAGAAATGGAGATAACAAACTCAAATATTGCCAAATCTTCTTAAATAATAATAATAATAATAATAATAATAATAATAATAATAATAATAATAATAAAAAATGAAGAAAACAGGAATCGAGACTGGGGCACAAATTAAGTGCACTTTACAGTAACAAAAACATGAATAACTCAAATGCAAATACATAATCTAATCAGAACCATAAAACCCATCCAATAAAATCTAGAAACAGAAAATGAACTGCAGTAGGTAGGAAGAGACATGAAGTGAAAATAAGACACAAAAACAGTCATAATATCAACAGAAAACAGCTACTCTAAGCCAGGAGTCAAAAGACATATACAAAATTGCAGCAGGAAAAATCTGGTAGGCATTGTTGATCTAAGGGATAAATCCGAAGGAATAGTTCACAAAAGGAAACATATGAATTGAAAGGTGTATTAAAATAGAAATAAAGCACACATTACTACAGAAACCTAAATAAATAAAATCAACAAGAATACCATTAGCTAAACTAACTTAAGGCACATGATGAGTTTGGTGGAACAATTACTGTTTACAATTTTTCAATTCTTGGGATTTGACACCAACATGACCACTGCTGTGGAATAGTAAGTATAGTACCAGCTAAAACAACTTAATGTCATTATTGTGGGAGCATTACTGCTGGCATATTACTGTCTTTCAGTTCTTCAATTTTCCACCAATATAAGCTTTTGTGGAATTATTTGAAGCTGGTTATTTGGACAGCAGTATACTTGATTATCTTATGTGGACTCATTCACTTGTCAGAACTCACTTGAGGTATTGTGCAGTGTGAGCAGCTGCTTATAAACTAGACTGTTCAATAGCACATAGCATTTTTAGAGAAGAGTCACTTAAATGACTAGCCTGAAAATTTTAAATCAAAATTCATATGGTTAAAAAGTTATAACACTGTACAGCTATCATAATTAATTTGATGGAGGAAGTAATTTACTGTAAAATATGCTTCAAAACATGCAATTACCATCCATAAATTATGTAAAATTCAAACAGTAAAACAAAAATAAATACAGATGCCCATTTTGTAACTGCAATAAAACACTTGAGGATCAGTATGGTACAAATATTTACTTGCAATGGGAATGTATGGCACCCAGCCTTAAGGCTTATGCCTCACAACACCCAAAGGCATGTGGCAAGGTCTGTAACATGTGCACTCCCTTGTGTCATATTACATATCCATAAGTTCCTTTACTGGTGTTCATATTTTTAATGTTCCTTACTTTTTTTTTCAGTGACAGAAGAGTTATAATTGCAATCTTTAAATTCATTGTTGAAAGTTTTTTTTTTTTTTCATTTTTGTCTGTTTAACAACAAAATGTGATATTGCTTGAATGAACAATCTTAGATACATTTCATACCATGGATATCTTTTGGCAAGTGGAATATTTGGAGATGTAATGACTCTTGCCAAATATTTCTGAGTATAACTTAAAGAGCGTTTAAAAGCTTATCCTGAGTAATTTCTTTTCTCAGATGTATAAAGTTGCTTTTGCTTCTCCTTAGCCTTTTTTTTCAATTTGATTTACTTTTCTTTTAGTTTCTAATGGTTGTAAATAATTCCATCATACTTTTCTGATCAGTGCTTGATGTGCCTTCTTGCAAGTAGGGTGTCTTCTCACACCTTTTTCTAGGCAGCCATTTATCACATCAGTTTTTTTGTCACTGGAAACAATGCATTTATTGAACATACCCTACCACTTACTGCTGCTAATTGTTTGTGCAGCAGTTCCAAAGGTATACTGACTGAGAAGAATTGCTCTTTACATACTAATGATTATAGAATGTTCAATATTATTCAATGTTTGGTTTGTAGGAAACAAAGCACTGAACCAAATGTTTTGAATAACTAAAGCATTTTCTAAGTTACATTGTGATTTGTGTTGTCGCTTGTTAAAGGTCATTGTTTACTACTGCTTGCTTATCCTTGAGGTTGTTAGTGGTTTTGTGGTTGTCTTATGTAAACACTGGTGACCTGAATAATTTTGTTTCTTTGGCCAATCCTGCTTTATATATCCCCAGTACTGCTGTTTGTATGTATGCACACAGATGGCATGATAAAAGTCCAATGCTTTCTTGGTGGGATAAAGATGAAGACTTTACTTCATGCAGCATTTAATTCACAAGCCTTCATTCCCAGGTTGTGTTTATGTTCTAATGATCACTTTGCTAGGTCTTGGGAAATCTGTGTAAAATCTGCATATCTGTCTGCAGCCATCTTAATTCTCCAGTTTTGTTTATAAATAGAGATGCAGGTACTCAATGGTAATTTCCAATATGCACACTATTATATAAAACTGGATACATTTAACTAACTGGCACACAACTACCTCTAGAAGCTAGTATTGCTCTTATCTGATATCACCAGTATCTGCACACATATATGGTAAAACTGAAAAGGTTGGGGGGGGGGCACTGTTCACATGCATAGTATAGCACTTTCTGGGAAAGTCACATTGTGACATGGAGATAATTATGAACATCCAAGAATCATATTAAATTGGACCCTTCTTAACCTTTTATGTTGACCATCCAACAGTGCATAGGAAGTGCTGATTTAAGGAAGAGTGTGAATCCCTTATGAATCTTTCTCTGGAAGGAATTCAACTGTCTGAATGATTTTCATCATCTCATCAATGTCTTAACCATCTCCATTCAATAGAAATCTAATAGCCTCTGACAAACTATTACAAAATTATTGCACCATTCTTTGCATTCTAAAGAGAAAAACACAGGGAGAACATGAGAAACACAATACATTTGCCTCTTAGAATTAGTATTAAGTCCAAAACATAATATGTAGAAAGGGATGAAGCTGACCTCCTCAAAAAAGGATATATAAAATTACTTTAGGAATTTAAAAACTGTAAATATAATAATGACTGAGAAAAAAATGTCTTTATATTCAGTATATCCTGAGCACTTAATATTCTTGGACTCAAATGCCACATTGTAGGGTATTACAACAAGATGGTTAAGCATGTCCTGTGGGAACATAATATGATGCAACTACATTGTATGAATTATTGATCATCAGGCTTATATCCATATAATTGGGTATCTAGCTGATTATAGGCATTTTATTAGGGTATGCATGATACTGAGATATATACAACTTCTTAGTCAAGGATCAGTAGACTTTTCTTTTGAAATAAGGTATGCTGTAAAAGCCTGACTAGAAGAAACATATACCTGATTTGGATGTAGTATACTCCAGCATAGAAGGCATGTTCAACAAAATAAATATGGGCAAATAAGAAAATATGACATATAACAGCACATTCACTTTATTGGAGCATAAATGCATTCAAATGAAATGACATCTGATCAAAGAACATGCAATATAGATAATCCCCAGGATTCAGTAAACTGTGTATAGGCTCCATGTAGAGCCTACATGGAGTGTATCCATATTCACTGATGCAATGTGTTGTCGCTGGTGCATAATGCATATTCATGATGGGCATCATGCATAAGTGAGGTTCTGCAATGCGGCCCGGTTGCGTTGGCCAGGAAACCTCATAGCACAGCACAGATAATGAATCTGTGTAAGTATCTACAGTCCTCCCCAACATGCAACTTCTAAAAAGTATGAAATCCTAAATGAAAATCCATCCATCCCAAATGACTATCTGAAAACCACAATCTTATTCCATCTTTTCACCATTTATTTTTTTTCTTTTTAGTTTTTTCCCATGTTTGCTCAACATGCCTGTACACTTGCTGATGGCTAGCTCATTTGCACACTGGGACCACCCATGTATTGGAGTTGACAGTCACTCATCTGGTCTGGATAAAACAAACAAACATTTGTGGATTCAGTTCAAGCAGCTTTATTACACAAAAACATATCAGGAATGAGGCTTTGTAACTTAAATGTAAATAAACTTATAAACAGACTGACTGCCACACTGATACATGTTAACACTCTGGCTGTTCTCTCAAAATGGCACTGCTGTCTGCATGTGCTCACTATATGCACGTGCTTAGATCTGGAAATGCTTCTTAAAGGTACATACGCATGCTGTGTTCTATATCCTCCATCTTTGAGAAATGATTCATATATGAAAATACAGTATTCAATGACATGCAATTTACAGAAATGATCTTTTGACATGCAGTTATACAGAACTATTTTACATGCAATCATACAAAATTAGACACATATATATATATATATATATATATATATATATATATATATAAAACAATCATGTCCAGGTTGCTGTGTATTTTACACTAGTTCTAGAAATATGACCTGATCATGTAACATAAAAGTCAGAATTGGATCTAGCAGTGGGGACTGTCTTCAAGGAATGTTCAACTTTTGGGACAACTTGGAAATCATCAGGAACAGGAATGGATACTGAGACATGTTCTTCGGTATGAACATTGTCAGGGTTGCTCTGAGATTGTTTCTGATACAGGAAGAAGATGTCTGCAGTTTCTACTGTATTCTATACCCTCAACTTCCACTAAGTAGGCTCTCAGCTTGGTACATATACCTCACACTTGACCAATTCAATCAAAGTATTTTGCCATTTGCATCCTCACTGTCTCTCCCTTTAACAGACAAAGAAATCTGCTCATTTTATCATAGCTGGACTTCTGAGAAGAATGTTTCTTAAAAAGTTGGGCTGTGATTGCTCTGCTGTTTTTAGCATTAGGCATCAACAAACTGGAGCTAATAGGCAAGGTTCTTCTGGTTTGCCTAGATAGAAGTCTCTGAGCAGGCAAGCCAAGTAGGTTGTCACGGGGTATAATTTTGAGAATGAGTAAATTGAAAATGATATCTGTATTGTTACACTTTGACCTCTCTAGTAATTGCTTTGCACTCTATACTGCGTGTTCAGCAAGGCCATTTGACTGTGGGCATTCAAGACTACTAGTAACATGGATAAAGTCCCACTCTTTTGTAAATCTCGAAACAACTGACTGGTAAACTGAGAACCATTCTCAGAAATAACTTTGTGTGGACTACCATGGACTGAGAAATGATGTTTCATCTTAATGATAACAACACTGGATGCCAGGTTAGGTAGCAAATCACTCTCAAACCAGTTTGAATAAGAGACTACCAACACTAAGTAATGCTGATTGTTCCACTCAAATATGTCAGTTGCTATTGTTGACCAAGGTAGTTTAGGAATTTGGCTTAACTGAAGTGGCTCTTTTTGCAAATGTGGCTTAGTACTGTTACACACTGAACAAGAAGAAAGAACTTTATCAATGTCTTTCAACAGAGAAGGCTAAAATACTAGTCCTCTCACCCTTCTTTTGGTAGAATTGGAACCCTGGTGGCCACGATGCAAAATCTGAATTTATTCATGTTGTAAGGAGGTAGGAACAAAAACTTTGGGAACCTTTGAAAATGATACAACCCCAGATTCAGCAAGCAGCCATGCAGGAGTAAATTATTTCTGCATGGCTCAGTACAGCAGCTTGCCATGCATATGTATGAAGGCATGCTGCCATGATGTAAAACGGACATGGTTCCATATACAAGCACAGGGGGGGTGTCTGAGAGCAGAGCTCTCACAATACACATGCCCCCTGCACTCCAGAATTTCCATCCGGCAATTTAAAACATGTGAGATCACTCATAATACCCCCAACCTGTCAAGGTAATAAATCTGGACAAAGCTTTAAGGGACAATCGTCCCTACCAAGCCAAAAGTTGATAGAATAACAGATTTAGCATAAGCACATAGCGCACACCTCCCAACCTGTCAGAGTAAGGAATGTGGACAAAGCCGTCCCTACAAAGTAGAAAGTTGGTAGAATAACAGGTTCAGCATTAGCATTAGCATTAACATTAACATGGATATTCTGAAGAGTACAAATAAAAAAAATACAACAAATACATTTTTTTACATATGCAATAAAGTTTAAGCATAGCTGCGTGGGTGTGTTTGTTGCTTAACTACGCTTAGCCCGGCTGAAACGGCACGATAAGTTAAAAAGCAAAAGACAGACAAAGTGATCATAAGTACAATAGTGCAGTGGTTAGAGTGTATGCCTTGCATGTAGCCATTCACGGCTTGAGCCTCACCAAAGCCATTTCCATTTTGTATGTGTAAACATTACAATTTTAATTTTTTGTATATTTATTTAAGAAGTAACTGATTTTTCTCAACCAGAATAGTGTACTAGGCTCAGATATGAGGTGTCAGTGTAATAAAGTAGTGAAACCCCCATATAAACACAAGTGCCCCATATAGTATAGTCACACAAGAATAAATTAATCACAGCACATTGGGGGATGTCAGGGAAGGTAAATAAATCTATATTATGTAATGAATGATGAATCAACCCCATACAGGTGGTAGACCAAAATAATAAAACATAAGCAAAGCTAAGCATTGCACAGCTATGTTGACTGGGTGTAAGCATTGTGTATATATGAATACTAAGCAATGGATAGCCCAGCTAAGTGGATTTGCCTATTGGTAAGCAATGCTGAACCTGCCCCTTTAAGAACTATCAACTTTAGCTAAGCAGGTTTGCCCGTAGCTGAGATTAGCTCAGCATTTTCAAAACCATCCAATCATGGCAAAGGGCAGGAAATAGGCCATATTTAAATCCTGCAGGTAGGAATACAGCTCATAACTGGTTGTAGCTCTCCACTGTAGGCAGTATGGCAGGTGTTGGAGAGGGCATTCACTTCCAGGTGCAGTGTTGGGGCATACAGGAGTCCAAGGTCATGGTAAGACTCCTGGTAAAAAAAAACATGACATGAGACTGTTGCAGGACCAGTACCAGGGCTCCCGATATAAAGTGGATGCCTAGGAAAGTGTCACCTGTGATCTCACCAATGCCACTGGTATCCCTTGGACTGGTGAGCAGGTCCAGCACCACTATGCTGACTTGAAACGGAGGAAGAGGGAGCTCTTGGAACAGTGGATCCAAGAAGCAAGAGACAGAGGAGATGTCCCAGCAGTGTGTAAGTATTCCTAGCAATAATTTCATAGCAATAATTGTTTTCCAAAGTCCAGCCTGTGTATGTGATGGATAAGTATGCATAAATGTTTCTCTAATTTCATTACAGCTGCATCTGAGCAGGTTGTGAACCAGGAAGCCCATGCCAGCAGGTTGCAAAGGCTGCATTGCGAGGCTGGTGAGTAACAATCCTGCTTGTACCAGTCATAATAAATATAAAGGAGTAAAATGTCACCTGGCACTATAAAAAGTGTGTATGATTTCCACTGAAGAAACCAGACAATATGACAGTAATAGTCCCATATAGGTTATATTTAAATAAAAGTGTAACTGCCTGGAAATAATGTTCTAAATCCTGGACTGGTTGTGTTTACTCTGGTATTGTATGGCCTCACATGTTACAATCACCAAGATCTGGTATGTGAATAGTACTGT